>NC_081522.1:21085962-21193462 GCF_030273125.1 Centropristis striata
CTCTGTGCTGACTGCGTTCTCTTACGGTACTTTCTCAGGGGATGAAATGAGTGTTAATTAAAACTAATGAAGGTCTGCATTAAAGATTACAGCAGCGGGACAAGAGCCAGCACGCCAACGATACTGCATGTTCAGCTGAGCATTCAAGGTGTTTGTGTTCAGCTTGTGGGGAACTAGAACGAGCTCAGACATCCGCCAAGGCCAGTGGTGCTTTCACATGCTTCTCAGGTGGTCCCGTTTCCAAGTTGGGAAGTCGTTCTTTCAACTTTGATGTGTAATGTGGAAACAACATGGACGCTGCAAAGAAGATGTATTGTTCAAAGAATTTAAACAACACATTTGATAGCTTTATCTATAATTTGCGTGACAACGAAGAGCAAAAAAAAACAGGTGAACTATAACTTATGTGCCAAAATATTCAGTGACTCTCTGAGTTGTTCTGACTTGAGGGTGTGTGGATTTTCCCAGTCAGGAACTAATTTCCAACACTTTCAACAATTCGAATGCAGCACAAATGCCGTCTCAAAATGTTTTAATGAAATTGAAAAATAATTCATATATCTGCCCTGTGATTTGGATCTTCTCTGAAATTTTATGGGCATATTGAGCACTGGCCCCTGCTTGGCCCCCACAGTAAAACCGGTCTAGAACCGCCACTGGTTGTTCCTTGGCCCATGCTACACTTTTCCACTTAATTTCATGACAAACAAACTGAACTAAAAACATGACCCCCTTGGCAGATGTAACAAAAGGATATGGTTGAAATATTGAAACGCATACAGAAATGAAATGGCTTAATATAAGTGTAATATTTGTGTCTGAAAGCTGAACTTAAACCAAAACCTCTCTATCACTCTCCAACTCTTTGTAAATAGCTGTTGAGAAGGTGGCGTCCTCACCCTCTGACGCTGAGAACACCAACACCTGGATCGTTATTGGGGTCGTGATTCCCCTCCTCGTGGTCATCGTCATCATTTCCATCCTGTACTGGAAGCTGTGTCGGACAGACAAGCTGGAGTTCCAGCCAGACGCCATGACCTCCATTCAGCAGAGACAGAAGGTAGAGTCCAATCAGTGTTCCACAGTGTCCAACATCATTGTGTCAGAGTCTTTTCAGATCTACACTTCTTTGACATTTGAAATATGTAAGTTGACAGTAATTGGCACCGCAGTCACTATTAAAAATGATAGACAGTGATAATCACATCACAGCTGCACATAAACTGCTGATGTATGAATTAGGGATGAGCGTTTGGAAAAATCCTGCCAACTCAATAATCTATACCGTTAACGATCAATCAGTCGATCAATCGCTGCATGCATACATGGGCAAAATATAGGATATATAAACAGCACAAAAGCCTGTTTTGATACCGGAAGCTTTTATCAAAAGAGTCAAGAGAGCCTTGATCCTGTCAATCGTAAAACTAAATCAAGTAAGGTGATACTGTAAAGATAACGTCAAGGAGTTCAATGTTTTATGTTTTAGCCCCCCGAAGAGGCCTGAGGTTAGTTGTCACAGTAATCTTGCATATTTAAGTGTGTTTTAACAAGTTTTGGATCAAATTAAACCTAGTAATTTATGCTAGCAAGGTTTGATACAGTAAGCTTATTAAGAAATTTATACTGTACTGTATTTCTGGGGGGTTTTATGATTGTTATTGCAACTTTCAGTTTGCAAACTGTTGCTCTATCCAACTTTATTCTCAGCCCATTGGCTTATTCATGCACGGCCGCAGAACTGAACGCCCAGCCGTGTTTCAGTTTGGTGCGTACTGATACACAGTCAAAAAACGCACAGATCAATTAAAAATTCCCCGTGATCAACCAAATTCTTAAGGACCATGAATCGATCATCGATTAATTATTCCCATCCCTAGTATGAATTTAAGGTATTTAGGTTAAGTTTTCCAAACATTACCGTGTTCTGCAAAAAAAAAGGTTCAAGGCAGCTGGTGTGGAGCGCCAGAAAGACGAGGCCACTTTTAAATTCACATGAACTGCTAATTAACGAGGTGTATCTGTCATTGCCATAATCGTGCTGTAGGACTGTGCAGAATCTGGACCTCATCATTTCTTCTTTTAGATGGGATTAGTAAAACTTTAATGAGTAGAGAGAATTTATTAGAATAAATGAGCTGGATGAGAAGTCATGTGCATGTAATGGGCCTTGGCTGCTCTTTTATTTAAAACTTTTTTGGCGTTTTCTGCCTTACTCTTTCCCCAAAGCACCAACAACCCTGCACTTCAGTTCACCTTTGTCCCATTTTATTTTTTGTTTCTGACAATTGACAAACTTCTGGCTTCAGTAGCAATATAAATGATGCCATTAAGCTGTGCAACAGAGGCTGTTTTCCTGTATTAGTATTGAAAGTAAATGTTCTTTTTGCCTTGAAGTTAATTGACACAATACAGATTTCCTCTGCTGTTTGAATGTCCCTCATAAAGAAAATCCGGATGAACACAATGTTTTTATACAATAATGAAATGAGGGTCTGTATAATCTTCAATTTGAGAGAAACAGGGTTAAGTTAAATGATAATTTAACCCCCAGGAAAGGGTCATGTGACACTAAAATATGTTATGTTCCTACTTGAAAACAATAATAATGCTCAAAGCAAACCCAGCGTTTTAAAAAGCCTAGCTGTGTTTTTGTCTTTTTGTTTTGGTGTAAAGACTGGGTACAAACTTTTATTTATTTAATTGTATATCTTTTATCTTTGGGCAGATACTCCCTTATAAACTAGACTACATGGGCTCTTTTTTCAAGCTTTAGAAAATGTAGCATGTGACAGGAGACTATTGTCTGTTCTGCTAAAGCAGATGTGAGTACATGTCCTGCATGTCCTGTCAGACAGAAAACCTGGTGGAAAATCTTTTTAAAAAGTTGCTATTCCAGCATTAGCATGAACTACCTACACGACAAAGCAACCCAGAAAACGGACTGAGTGTCTGGCAATATACCCAATAAAACACATGTCAATATCGGTTAAGTGTTGGAGATGGTGAGAATATGTTTGAATCACATCAGTCACAGTATGTGCATGTCCCACATGCAATACTTATAATATGTTGCTATCAGGATCACTGAATGACTAGTGGTCATACAAGATGTTATATGAAGTTTGTGCATATGTTTGTCTGGTGGGAGGGGCTTAGGAGAAAGATGGGAGAGCAGCAGGAGGAGGGCTGGATTTTCAAGTTCTGGATATTTTTTGCCCTTTCCAGAAAACTGTCTACCCAACTCTAATGGGAAGGAGACATGTAGGGCCAGTGCACAGGTGTGTGGCATCTCTAACATGCTGCACTGAACAACAACAACTCCAGAGAGCCTTGTGCTCTTTGTCTCTAACAGCAGTAACTGGATCTCTGTCTGAGTAGCACACACCTGCAGTGCTTCTTCTCAGCTCCCACTGACTCTTTCATCATGAAGTCAGTTGTTACAAACACAAAAAAATACCACTCCAATCCCATCATAAAATGGATTTTGTTTGTGTTGTTTTTGTTTCTTTTGCATTGTTGAGGCCTATTTTGGAGGTTGTGTATTTTTTTTTTTTTGCTTCCTGACTAACCGGTTGATAGATCTGGCTTTAGTTTCCCTCTACTTGCATTTTTTAGGTTGAACTGAGCTGTGAACTAAAGACCACACTGAGTTAATGCAATGAATCTAATGTGCAGAAGTAACTATCACTTAGCCTTCCTTCCTCTGCTTAACACAATCATCTGTCACTTAACATCACTCCCTTTCTCTCAGTCTTCGACCTCATTCAGAGAATCAAGGCCCTCTCTTCACCAGACACTCTCTCCAACTAGAAAGGATGTAGAGTTTAGTGAGGAGGAAGAGGAGGAGTATGAGGACGAAGAAGAAGATTACGAAGAAGAAGAGGAGGAGGAGAAGGAGAAGGAGAAGGAGGTTAAAAGAGGGAAGGTACAGAGAAGTGTCTGGTGGTGTATAGAAGTCGTAGAGGAGACCTAGTTTATATGTGTGTTTGCTGTCTGAGTAGTAGTTGTTCAAATCTTTCACAGTTCTATAAAGAACAACACGGCATAGTTCATAGTCCAGGGGCAAGATGTAAAAAAAACTGTGTAGATCACAAGCAGAACTATGTGTATGCACAAATATAGAAGTATGCATTCTTGTTAGCGCTTTGATGTTTTATAAAGCTAGATCGTTTTGGAGCTGGGCGCACATGCACAAGCCTCATTTCCACTACCACAGTTTGCCATAAATGGATATAGAAATTAAATAAATCATCTGGTTATATATTGATACTTTACCTTTGAGAAATGCAGCAAAGGAAGTGCAATTTCACTGACTGAGCTATCAGCTAAAACCATGTGTAGGCCTGATGACATGCGCATGAGGTTTGCACATTCTTAACACACACTCTTGCTCACGGTTTTTGTGCTTACACATCGTTTATACATCTGGTCCCAGGTTTTGAATTTTGGGAAAATGTCAGATACAAAGACAATAGCATCATACCTAGAAATATTTATACTATCCACCATTGACTCTACTCAGACACCAGTATCTCTTCCCAAGAGCAAACCAACTATGAGTAGTGAGGAGGAGGAAGAGGAGGAGGAAGAAGAGGAAGAAGAAGAAGAAGAAGAAGAAGAAGAGGAGGAAGAGGAGGAGGAAGAAGAAGACAAAGATGAGGAAAAGAAGCAATTGAAGAAGCAAGGAGTTAAACCAGTTGAGCAAAGAAAACAGGAGAGCAAAGCAATGATCACAAAAACACGAGAGATGAAGAAAGAAGACAAAATGAAAGTGTTCACTAAAGGGAGGAGAGCCATGGACGAGGTATATTGTACAGTAGCCATAGATGCTAGTGCTTGTTTGCGTTAATAGACATTAGGATCCTGCTTTACCCGGTTTTGATGTCCAGACAGAAAATCCAGTATTACAGATTATGGTGGATTTCACTGGGGACTTAGTGTTGGTGTGTTTTTGGTCTATAGATCCTGATGAATATGCAAGATAACTGTGTTGTGAAGTAGTAGATTAATAGATGTAATTTTGCATGTATCAGCTGCTTGTTGTGAGTGATTCCCCAATTTACCATTAGACCAGGCTGAGTAGTAATTAGTGAGTTAGTGTGTGTTTTCTCTCATTCAGCTGCAGTGTTAATTATAAGGAAACAGCTTTTGCTCCAGTTTATCAGCTGCAGCTCTTTGAATGCCTTCCCTTTCAAAGACTGGCCTTGTTTATGCGCACAAACACACACACACACACACACACACACACACACACACACACACACACACACACACTCTCTCTCTCTCTCTCTCAGGATTAGCAGTTTCATACTGGCAAGCATCACACTAGATTAGCAGTTTTATACCAACAAGCCTCTTCTAAGCCAGACATTTTGCATCAATAAACTCAGTGAGTGTACGTTAATTCAGAGAATTAACAGGAACATGTCGTGTCACTCTGCTCTTCTCTTGTATACACATCTCAGTGTCATAGGATGCAGAGTTTCACAAAAATGCAGGCACACCTACTGAGATCTGACATCCTCTGTTTACTTTTTTGTTGTTGGAAAGTCCTAAGGGCTTTGCACTCAAAAAGTCTTCCTGCTTCCATGTTCGGGCTCCATCCCCCACCACCTCAAAGGAGAGCAAGCAGCTCGCTCTTTTCCCACATCTCTCCCTTTCCCTCTTTCCTGTTCTCTTTATTCATTAATGTCTGTCTGTCTGAGTCTCCCTCCTGGACATCCATTCATCAGTCATTCAGTCTAATTATGTACTCTACAAAACGTGTCTATCTATCTATCTGAACTTGAATGCACTGCACATATGCGACAGAAGTAGTGCTGGGTGACAATTTAAGCAATATGTTATAATTTAACCAATGCAATATAAAGTCACACACTTGTCCCTGCCATTAAGTAAGTATTCAATGTATTGTTTATCATGTCACACACCCTATCTGACCTCTTCTACTTATGCTTCATGGCGTTCCACATTTATTTCCATTCCATGTTTCCTAAAACTGTGTATTCCTCCTCTCTCTCCTTCTCCTCCACCCCTGTCCTCAGTTGCAGGCTCCCAGTGTGAAGGGCTTTGACTTTGCCAAGCTGCACCTTGGCCAGCAGAGTAAGGATGATGTCATGGTGATCCAGGAGCCTATCCCACCAGGGTCTGGCCCAGGGCCCCTCCCCCTGTCCCTTAAAGATGGCCTCAGTCCATCTGAGAACGGGGAGATCCCCACACCCTTATCCAAAACCTCCACCAAGGCGTCCTGCAGCGGGCGAAGGCGAGGAAGGTCAGTGCTGCTGGTTGTACAGGACAGAAAACAAATAGATATGAGGAAAGGAAATCAGAACATTTAAATTACATCATGTTATGCCTGTTAATGCTGTCATAGGTTACATAACAAAAAAGAAAGAAAAAAAGGAGGCCCAGAGTTACCTTTTCAAGTCTATTTTGGTGTGTTTATGGTCACTAAATTGCTCATTATTATTTTATCCACCACCTAGGCAAAAATATGTTTTCAATCACAGAAATGTGTTTTGGGTTTAATCCTCAACCATATATGGATATAAAGTTATTTAGACATTTACCAGCTTTTTTTTTTTACCCCATAACACTGATTTTCAACCCAACTCAGTCAGTCAACCAGACAAAAAGCTTTTGACAGATCCTCTGATCAATTATTGATGCACTCGACATTGAGGGGTCTTCGTTTGCTCTTGTAGACTGTCTGTATCACTTTTAGTATATTATGGCAAGGTGTAAACCTTTCTGTTTCATATTTGTAGATTTCTTTAGGCCTATTTTTTAAATAATACAAGTTGACATTCACACGTTACAACATATTAAATAGGAGTTTAATTATTCATTGAAATGAAAACTTTAATATGTGCTCCATTTATTACAGTATAACTGCTCTGGTGAACAGACAGTGAATGACACCAACACAGTAGCACAGCAGTTATTGCATATTGCATTTATTAACTTCAGTCACTAATATAGTCCAGTCCATCAGTCTTTTTTTGAAGCGGAGGATTGCAGCTGGTTGTTTCTCCTCACTAGAGCAGCAATTTCATAATTCTGTCAGTGGAAATACTTTCTAGCATGTGGCACTACAAGCTTCAAATCACATTAGCATTTCTTAGAAGTCTCCTCCGCTTTTATCTTTCTGGAAAAGCACTATTTATGCATGGCATTTCAGCATGTTTGTGTGTTCTTTGGCTTCTATTATTCATGTATGTGTGTGTGCTTTCCGGGGTAGGATCTCGCCATCTGACGGTGACTCCGTGGTAAGTGACCACTCCAGCGAGCGGGAATCAACCGAGGAGAACCTAAGAGCCCACGGCACGCCCAACGACGGCAAGCAGACCCGTAAGGTCCCCATCAATGTTTTAAATGGCAAGTAGCCTTGGCAACACTCACATCGCTCCTCCAAACACAGTGAGCAAACATGAAGGGGGGAGGGGAAGGCAGTAGCAAACTGAAGCGAGAGGGCGGAAGTAAAGAGAGCAACTCAAGCTGGCATGATTGACATGAGGGCCAGATGGAGGGCAGGGGAGGCTGTGAATGGACAAAGCAGAGAAGGACAGAGGAAAAGTGCAGCGTCAACTCAAGCAGTGACATAAAGATTACAGATTGAAACAGTGAAGGTAAAAGAAACACCTGGCGGGAACTCTATTCGGTGGTCGAGAGAGCTCCGGAGGGAGAAGGGAACAGGAGGGAAAAATAGCTGAAGTTACTCTGTCTGACAGCTTGTTGATAGATTCAAGCCTGCAATGCCAGTCAGTGACTACGTGCTGGAGCCAGAGGCAGTCAGGCACACAGACTGCAGCCTGACTCACCCACACAGGAATGGGCTCTGTTTTGTTATTGATAAATCTCCGGCTGGGACTGTATATGCTCTCCCACAATGTTTATAAGTAGGCTGTATATAAGACACTCAGTATTATGCAATGGGATCTCTGTGTCCATCAGAAGCAGCTCCTTCCTTTCTTCTTTCTGATTAATGAACTTCACAAGATGAGAAGAGCTTTTATCAGCTATGGAAACGCATCCCCTTATAGCAGTAGTTCTCAACCTTTTTGAGTCGCGACCCCCAATTTAACATGCACGTTGTCCGTGACCCCCGCTCACTGAACAGAATCTCACAGTTCAGATCAGACAAACTCAGTTGATACGACAAATTTTGGACAAATAATGAAGCAGACAACAACTATAACATCTCTCTGACCAAAATGACTAAAAATTACATAAAATTAAGCAAAAAAGACACAAATTGACCACAAAATTATCAAAAAAAAGACAAAATGACCAATAAAAAAACCCAAAATGACCAAAAAAGACACAAAATGACCAAAAAAAGACACAAAATGACCAAAAAGACTTAAACACATTAACACATGAACACTTTAACACAGTGGAGACAGAGCTGACTTCCAAAATGATTTGGCGACCCCCAGAAATCATCTCTCAACCCCAATTGGGGTCGGGACCCCAAGGTTGAGAATAGCTGCCTTAGAGGACTCACTTGCCTTTCCTTTACTATTTGCATGTCCTCTTCTGTTTTATTTTCAGTTCTTAAAGTTTTAACGCCACTCATGGTGGCCAGGCCTCATTTCACTCTTTTTTTTTATTGTCAGCACACAGTTATCACTTCTATCTTTGGTGCTTTTATTTGATCTCCTTCCCTTTAATAAAACTCTTTTTTTTTCCTTTTCTGTTGCGGTTTGCAGGCAAGAATAGAATTGGTAAGAGTCATCTTTCCGTCTGTGTCTCTATAGACCTCAAGCTTGACCTCCAGCAGCTGTGTCTGTGTGTTGTCTGTTTGTTTCTTTGGTAGTTTTGTGCTGGGCTCACTCTCGCCATCCATCACTGTCTGCTGAGCTGTCAGTCACAGTGCAGAGACAATCAACTCCACAAACAAATACAAAGCCATTGTTTGAACTTTAGCTTTTGGAAATAGAATTCAGTGTTCATTTTATGTCACCACCGGAAACATTTAGTCCACACTTTTGTTACAGGCCATGCTTCAAATATACTCATATCAGTTAACCCTTTATCAGGCGAAGAACCGTATTTGGTAACTGCTGATATCCAAAATAAAAATATTTTGAGAAAAAAGTTGCAAATTTACTAGAGTAAAGTGGCAGATCTGCAAGAAAAAAAGTTGCAGCTTTAAGAGATTTAAAATAGCAAATCTGCGTGGAAAAAAAGTCACAGATTTATGAGAAAGAAGTGGGAAAAAAGCAACTTTTCTTGCAGATTCACCACTTTAAATCTCGTAAATCTCCAACTTTTTTCGCACAGATTCACCACTTTAAATCTCTTAGATCTGCGACTTTTTTTCTTGTAGATCTGCCACTTTAATCTAGTAAATTTGCAACTTTTTTCTCGACCCCATTTTGATATCCACTGAAGTTACCAAATATAGTTCTTCGCATGATAAAGGGTTAAATAAAATAGAAAATGTTAAGTACAGATCCTTATGCAGTCGTTGTCTGTGCTCCATCCCCTATTTTGAGTCCACATTAGCATTTAAGCTTGCAATGAATACACTGTGCTGACGGAGTCCTGACCTCATTTTAACTTTCTTGCTTCCTACCTCAGGTCCTCCTCCTATGAATGGTACGACCGAGCAGCTGTCCTCAGCCTCCATCTTTGAACACGTTGATCGGATGTCTCGTGCCACAGATGCAAGCCGGAGACTCCCCAACAAAATCCAGCTGATCGCCATGCAGCCGATGCCTGTCCCACCGCTGCACAGCCCACCCATCAATGGCAAACTGTCTGACACCAACCAAATCAACAAAGAGGTTTGCACTTCTGACTCAGTAGCTCAGCATAAACTTTTCGTCTTTTTTTAACAGTTAATACGAATACGAAAACTTTATTATCCATTGAGTAGAAATTCCTCTTTGGTTTCACCATAGACATGTCTCAAAACAAACAGAATAAATAGTAAAACAATAAAGAAAAACATTTCAAGGATAGAAAAATATAAAATAGCCTACAGCAATAACTGTACTTCACACATTACCCATTCAAATACAAAATTTCATAAAAGCACACCACAGTACAAATCAAGTTTACAAATGTAGGTCTAATCCTAAAATATAAACATCATTTGTTTTTCTAAAATTTGAAAGACTATCTGCTAATGTGAAGGGACAATTTAAAGGGATACTTCACCCCTAAACTCCTAAAACCAAAAATACATACTTTTCCTCTTACCTCTAGTACTATTTCTTAATCTTGATAATTTTGGTGTGACTTACCAAATGTTTGAGTTACCAGCTGTAGGGATGTCTGCTTTCCCTCAAATATAATGGAACTACAATTGATAATAACCAAAATCATTATCAAGAAAACCATGGAAAATGTCTAGATATCAGCTCTTAAATTAAACTATTATGAATTATTATCGTTATATTTATCAAAATAAATGTACATTTAGTTGTACCAGGCATTAAAATGAACAAGAAATCAAAGAAAACAAGGTCGGTCTAATCATTTTTTCCATGACTGTATATGGCACTAGGCTTGTGGTGCTCAAAGCACCAAAAAGTCAATTTGAAAAACTCAACAGTAATTTTTCTTTCCAGAAGTCATGACCCAGTTAATCATGTTGATCTACAGATCTTGTTGTGAGCAGCCAACCCTCATCAAGGAAGAAGGAGGTGTGAATCTACTCATGGATAAAAGGCTCATGCTTGCGACAACGGCAGAAGTAAACACTAATGGCGTCCTCCTAAGTTAAGCTGTGTTGTAGATGTTCTCTAGCTAAGTGAAGCTAGGTATGCCGGCAGTATTGGTTAACTATAAACTAATCTCCACAAGCTAGCCTTTTGTCCGTGAGTAGATACTGTACATGCTTTCTTCTGTGCAGTGATAAGGTTTCCAATCGTAGTTCAGTATAATAAAATGTGTAAAAGAGTTTTTTTAAATGTATTTTTTGAAGCTTTGAGCAGCACAACCCAAGTACCATGTAGCTCCATTACATTCAAGAGAAGACAGACATCCCTGCAGCCAATATTTTTAAACACTCAAATCTACATTGATAAATAGCTCTGTAGGTAAGACGAAAAATATGTATTTTTGATTTTGGCGTAAGCTGTCCCTTTAAGAATGTTCTTGAGTTAAGTGAATATTTATTGATACTGGTGCAGCATAATGGCACTTAATAGGTTGGTTTCTCACACTAGTGCAACCCCATTGGAAAAATGCTGGAAAATTGGTTTGGTTTTAAAAGTTGCCTAATTTACATATTTAACCAAAGTAGAAATCCAACATTGTGAATTATCCCCCAAAGGACTGATAACCGTGGTTGTTTAATTTACTGTTATATTGCTGAAAAAAATGACAATGTTTAAAGCCATAACTGGCTCTTTTTGAGGCACGAAGGAACCGAAGACTTGAATTACTTTTATCAGAGGGTTAAAGCAGCCCTAATAGGAGTGGATGGCAGCATTGCACTTTAAAATAATTCACTAATTTACTGGTTAAAATAGGCATGATATTTAGTCTCTTATGCTGCTTTAGTTCTTGTGATTTGTAATTAGCAGCATGTAATATATGTGCATGAAATATTCTGCTTGTTTAATCATTACTGGCATTATTAGTTTAGTATATGTGTATATTAAGGATGCTGTCTAATGAGGTAAGTTTCCCCTCAGATCCAGGTAGCACTGAGGCACAAGTCAGAGATTGAGCACCATCGTAACAAGATACGTCTGCGCGCCAAGAGGAAGGGCCACTACGACTTCCCCGTCATGGATGACATGACGAGTGGCCTCGGAGATGCCAAGGACCAGGATCGCATCTATCAGAAAGCACAGATACAGATTGATAAGATCCTGGACCCAGATGCCCAGATGCCCTCCATCTTCATGGAATCCAAAAAAAGGTTTGGGTCATTGCACAGAATTGCACAGATTGCACAGAAGTTATATTTTACATTTTACCAGTGCCGTGCGGTCAGGGGAGGCAGGAGAGGCCGTCCCTCACCTGTCGTCATGGAAAGAAAAAAATGTAAAATGAAAAAAATAATGTATCCAGTGATTTGCACTATAAAGTTTTTTTTTATCTAACTCATCACTCACTTTTGGGAACTCATTTTATCTAACTCGTCTAACTCAATCATTTTTCATTCAAAATCGCTGAATTTTCATATTCACTGTTCAAATAGAAAGAAGAGATGGTTAGGCAGCAGCCAGATGAGCTTTGGCAATGACTTGGCTAACTGTGCTAGCATGCTATGCAGTGAGACCATATTGCTGTCTCACTGCATGTTGCTATTAAAATGGTCTCCTGTTCTCCTGCCTCCTGATTTTTCTTGCGACTCCTCAGCTGCAGAATAAGTGACAGCAGCTACAATTTACAGTTAGCAAGTCAAGTGTAGCCATCCGTTAATTAAAAAAAAAAAAGTATATAACTTATACAAACTATTTTAAATTATTAAATTAAATGGATTTAATTTATTTATTTTTTTTAAGATATTTTTTTGGCCATTTTTCAAGGCTTTATTGATAGTGAGACAGATAGAAAGGGGGTGACAGAGGGGAGGACATGCGGCAAAGGGAGCTGTAACCCACTACGCTACGGACCACCCTATGGATTTAATTTATAAGTAAAGGTAAGACCATAATAACGTTTTCTTAATTAACCCATAAGAACCCAGACCCAGTTATCCTTGAAAGAAAATTATGGGGGATCTACCTCAGACCAAGGGGACCACATAGAACACATTTCTGATGTTTTTTTAAATTCTACCCCTAAAAAAAAAACATCAGTGATGTGACATATAACTTACATTGGGCGTTTATGGTATTTATTTTTATGATATTTCTGCTTACAGAAACACAAATTTGCCTTTTTCTCTGCATCTCCACAACATATATTAAAATTGTGACATTAATAGTGCTGTTTAACAACAAATTATTTTTCAGATTTGTTTTTAAGTAACAAAATAATAATGAATCAGTTATAAATAAAAACAAAAAACAAACTCTAATAGGGTTAAATGCAATATATGACACCCTATTAACAGATTAGAATTGTTAAATGGGTTTAAACTTAGTCTAGTAACAAAAAATAAGATTTTTGAAATTAGCTGCTTTTTCAGCATTTCTGTTTCCAGTCACACCCACATTTTGGAGATGTCACTTCTTGTCACAGTCACATGACCACCACAGGGTGTGGAGTATGCGTCGCTTAGGGATTTAATGAGTTTATGTCAAGCATAAAGCTGTATATGGGAGATTCTAGTACATTTAAAGTGTTTGTTACACCCGTGTCACCATGGGTTCTTATGGGTTAAATGTGCTTTTTTTTTGTGTGTGTGTAAAGAAAGCTGATATGTTAGCTGATATGGTTCATAAGTTGTAAATCTGATTGTGTTGAAGCCAGTGCTTCACCAGCCATGAACCTCACCACACGTCACTGCATTTTACATCTGGCCTGGCTTTAAGTAAATTAAAAAGATTAATTAATCCCACAGCGGGGAAATTTCTTTGTTACAGCCGACCACACAAAATTCACACAAAATTTAAGATAAAGATAAAAAAATAACAATCTAAGAAAAAGACATTTAACAATATACTATATACAACTTAGTGCAAATTAAGTGAGGAATGTGCAGAGTGCGAATAATATTCAAAAATGTGCAGAAGAGAAAGAAAAGAAAAAAAAAAAGAGATTAAATAAAATTTCTCCATTTGTTTCTCAGTGGTCGAGGGAGGCGCTCTCCCAAACAGAGGATGAAGGAGCAGCTGAATGGAGGCATGATGGAGGCAGACAAAGACCACCTCATCACTGATGACAGCGATGCTGCTTACAGAAAGTGTCCTGGAGTCAATAATGTGGCCTATGTAGTAAGTATCATTTACATTTAGTCATTTAGCAGATGCTTTTATCCAAAGCGACTTACTAGAAGAATAAAAGCAAACAATGAAGGTATAGTGCAAAAAGAGCTATTAGTGCATCAATAAGTGCTAGTGACAATTCTTTAAGAAGTAGAATTATCGTATGGTAGAGAGGGACGCATCACAAAATAACCACGATTTGTACAATCTTAAATACACCGTTTAACCTCTAACTGTCTGTATTTGTTGTGTCTGTTCCAGTCGGACCCCGACCAAGGCCCAGGATCCCCTCACAGGAGCCCCTCCCCCACTGATGATGTCTTCCTGGGTCCCGCTTCCTCTCCTCCAGGCCACGCCCCTCCCCCACCCCCCTACATGCCTCCACAGCCTTCCATCGAGGAGGCGCGGCAGCAGATGCACTCCCTGCTGGACGATGCCTTCGCCCTCGTGTCGCCCACGTCTCAGGGCAGCACAGCAGGGATCACCCTCCCCGGAGTCAACAGCAACCCCCCTGTCTCCAGCCCTCCAGGCCGGGGCCCCAGAGCTTGGGGTCCCTCCTACCAAGCTCTTGGCCCTTTTTCTAGTGTAAGTAGCCATCCCTAGCGCTTACAGGATCCTGTTTCAAAGGATACTTTTTATACAGCATTAACCATTCAATCAATCACATCACTATGTTGTATTAACCCTTAATAGGGCACTCATTGAAATATTTGCAAATTCCAAATTTCAACCATAGAGAATATTGGAGGATATTACATACTGCCAGAATGTGTAAAAAAAAACCATATGAAAATAATATTTTGAGAAAGAGTTTACAAGACTAAAGTGGCAAATCTACGAGGAAAAAAATGCGCACATTTATGAGATTAAAAGTGTTGAATCTGGGGGGAAAAAGTTTTTTTTTCCCACTTTTTTCTCGTAAATCTGCGACTTTTTTTGCGCAAATTTGCCACTTTTCTCTTAAATCTGCAGCTTTTTTTCTTGTAGATTTGCCACTTTAATCTAACAAATTTGCAACTTTTTTCTCAAATTATTACCTGAAGTTACCAAATATAGTTATTTGCCTGATAAAGGGTTAAAAAACATTATGTGTTAGCAACAAGTGGTCCACTGAAGCTTTTGCTTGTTCCAGTAAGATATATCTATCCGCAGTCTGGCCGGACTAAGAAGAATAGGCTCCCTATTTAAACTTTGAATTGCAGAAAAAGCAAAACAGTAAATACTCCTTTCTATTCACTATCTCCTCCCTTTCTCGGTGTATTTTCAGCTCATTCGCAGCATGAAGCCTATAGCTTAAAGTTTAATCATGTCCTCTTAGCAAACTAATCAGTTAAGTATTCCTCCATCTGTCGCCCCCATGAAGCTGCGACCTCACAGGTCAGCTATCTACAACTCCTAAGACTCTTCAGGAATATACCCTACATATGCTCCATCTGCATTAGCTCCTGTCGCTGTAGGCTGGTTTCAAAGGCAGTTCAGTCATATAACTGCTGTGAACGTTGCTGGAATAGTAAGCTCAGTGTTTGCGTTTGTTTTTGTACTTGTATTGTATTAAGGCTATATAAGTCAGGTCTGTGCAAAGCAGCACCTTACAAAAGCCATCTTATGCAGTGCTGCAGTTTGTTAATAATGCTGTGCATGTGCCACACACTGTTCATAGTGTTTCATGTTATAAATGGAACTGCAGAGAGACGCAGTTATCTATACCTTCTTTGAAATGAATGCTTAAGGGTAAAGCTGAGCTAAAATTAAATGTTTGTTTTCAGCGCCCATGGGAATTATATGCAGAAAAAAAGTCATGAGGTTTTTTTTTAAATGGCACAGCATTATAATAGCATTACAGGAAACTTTTAAGGTTTTACAGATTAATTCGCTCTGATTAGATGAGCAGTGATAAATTAAAAAAATTAAATAGAATATAAGATAGACGTCCTGTATTTGACTATCATATGATGTTTTAGAGCAGTAGTTCTCAACCTTTTTGAGTCGCGACCCCCAATTTAACATGCATGTTGTCCACAACCCCCGCTCACTGAACAGAATCTCACAGTTCAGATCATACAAACTCAGTTGATACAACAAATTTTGGACAAATAATGAAGCACAGAATGACCCAGAAAAGAAACAAAATTACCAAACAAAGACACAAAATGACCACAAAATTATAAAAAAAAGACACAAAATGACCAAAAATAGACACAAAATGACTAAAAAAGACACAAAATGACAAAAAAAAGACATAAAATGACAGAAAAAAAGACACAAAATTACAAAAAAAAGACACAAAATGACTAAAAAAGACACAAAATGACCAGAAAAGACACAAAATGACCAAAAAGACACAAAATGACTAAAAAAAGACACAAAATGACCAGAAAAGACACAAAATGACCCAAAAAAGACACAAAATGACCCAAAAAAGACACAAAATGACAAAAAAAAGACACAAAATGACTAAAAAAGACACAAAATGACTAAAAAAGACATTTAATGACCAAAAAGACTAAAACACATTAACACATGAACACTTTAACACAGTGGAGACAGAGCTGACTTCCAAAATGACTTAGTGACCCCCAGAAATCATCTCGCGACCCCAATTGGGGTTGGGACTCCAAGGTTGAGAATAGCTGTTTTATAGTACCAACACTAAACATATTTCTAAATTGCCTATAGTTCAATTATGACTATGGTAATTGAACTTATCACTTGCATTCACAAAATGCATACTTGTTTTAACAGCTACCAGCAAACTTTAATCATTATTCTGCCTCTTATAGTCCGACACCGCTGTTCACCCCGGGTGACAAATATAGAGAGTGATTTAACACTGATCAGTGGAGCTGCAAAAAGCCATTTTCTGCTTCTGCTTATGCAGGTTCAGTGGTTTAATATGCTGTAAAATATTAGCTATTAAAAAGAAGGATATCAAACAACATTATGCTGGGCAAAAAACAACACTGTTTAATACAGTTGCCAAAATACACTGCACAAACAGGCACAGCAGCATTTTTAAGAAATACCAACATCCACTGTCAAGTGCGCTCTCTTTCCATTAATTGCATTTTTGTATCAGCTATATTTGTCTATACAATACAAGCTGTGACAATGAATATTTTATGAGTTGATTATATTTGAGTAGTACAAATGCAAACACACACAGTTTGTCTGCCCTTGTTCATTCCTATTGTTTGTGTCTTTCCCAGAGGTTCACTGAGTTGAGCCCGTCCCCACCTCCTGTCCAAGGCCTAATTCCAAGGTAAGTAGACTGGCTGATGAAAATTGAATTCTCATGTATGAATTAATAAATGATATGCCTATTTGACATTCACTTCCTCCTACACTACAGGGATTTCTTATTGATCAGTAGGGCCAGATTTCCACCACTTTAGCAGTAGGAATGTTTTCCTTTCGGGAGGACTTGGACCTCATGAATAGTGGAAAAGGAGTCATCTTTATTTCATTGGACTAATGGATCAGGTCAAAGGAGTGGTTTTCTGAACTGCCTCAAAAAAAAAATCAATGCCCCTTGTGGTCAAACAACATAACACCAGTGTAAATGTGAGCACAGTGGAGCTGAAGTATCAGCAGCAGCTGTCAGTCATTCATGGTTGTAAACTGTGAAGTGTGCGAGTAACACAACAAAGTAAACTCAAAAACAAATAAATCCAATGAGAATAACCAAAACAAAAACATACATATTTAAATAATACATATTTACAAAATAATAGAAAATAAATAGATTAAATAAACAAATACATGAATAATTTATCATTTATGAAAACACCCGGTTGTTAAAGCCCTTCCTCCTCCCTGTACCTGGTGAAAAACATGTGTAACACTAAAAACTGTACAGAGATTTGTTTTTTGTAAAAATACGTTCTGAATTTGATACATTATGTTTTCAGTTATGTTTTGTGCATCATTCCAAATGTTTGGGAATCTGTGTTGTAAAGCAGCATTGTAAATGTTTTAAGTGTTGTTTGTTTACTTTACTATAAAGTAGGTGATTGGTTTTTACAATGATGTATTTTGAGCATTGGCCCCAATGTTGCCATAGCTTTTATAGGAAATGGTGCTATTATATTTTTATACTATTGGTGCTATTCCTTTGGGCAATTGTGAACACAGTAATCAACTGCACAGAGACCCTTTAGAGGAGGTGGTCTCCAAACAGACTCTGGAGTGGTTCATTTGGGTTGGACTGAGGTCGGATCACATTCCAACCACCACTACCAGGTGTACTGTGCAAGTTTAATTGAAATGGCCTCTGTAACCATGTGTGCGTTACATTCTTAGATTCAGCAGAGCACACAAAGTGCAGCAGCTTGCGTAGTAGCAGTAACAGCAAGCTGGAGAATTACATAACCGTTTCTGTCACAGAAATATGCACAAGTCCAAAACACAGGACCTTCTTTCTGTATTCACTTTCTTGCTCCGACATGATGTGTAGTGCTGTGTTTTGGTTACCCTGGATTTTTTACAATTCGAAAAAAAAAAAAAAACAATAGGAGAAAACCTTCAAACTTTCTAAACTCCTCAAATGATTTGCACCAAAACATTTTCACTAAAGGTGTGAAACACATCCTAAAGATTCCAATAAATTTGTCACAACACATTCTTCATTAGATCACAACTAGGTAAAAGAAAAATCTCTTTGTCTGTGTTGCAGGCAGGGCCTTGGCTCAAGCTACCTGCCACCAGGAGAAACAGCAGGGCAATGTGAGCAGCTCCAGCCAGACAGCCTGTACTCCAGCAGGGGCCTGTACGCTGATGAGCTGCCCTCATCTGCCAGACCACGACCAGTAGGGGGAACTACAGGTACAGGTGGACACATACAAACAGCCCCTATGTTCATGCCTAGTCATGCTGTTGGATTCAGATGGATGGATGGATAGATGGATTATTAGTTGACTAATAAGAAAATAAGTAAATAAATAATGATAATAATAATAATAATAATACATATTTATTTGACATTAAGTGGCTATATATAGAGATACAATTTCTTATTTTGAAGTGTTGAGTATCAGGGGAGAGGCCTAGATAAGTATTTTATATTTCAGCCTACTCCCTTTTTTTTTTTAACCAAAATGATATAGGGAAATGCATATTGAATATTAAGTTAACTGGTTCTTATTTCTATCTTATTACTTAGACGGGGCAGATGCATGTATATGTATAGGGCTTTATATACTGTATGTGTGTAAATGTTTATATGTTTATGTACATCTGTTTAATGGTGTCAATGTGAGTATGTGTATGAATATGTATATGCTCCTGGCCTACGCTGTTTTAGTTTATGTTGTTTATTTTTTTTCGGTTCGAAAAGAAGAATTAATAAAATGATATGTGATATGATAATGATAGATAGATAGATAGATAGATAGATAGATAGATAGATAGATAGATAGATAGATAGATAGATAAAATACAGTAGAATAAAATACTGAGGTAGCATAAATATAAACAACAATAGAAAAAACACAGAACAGAACAAGGACACTTAAGAAGTTAAAAAAAGCAGATCAGTTGGTAGGTTGGCAAGATGATGGTAATTATAATTATACTGATGATATGATGGCAACAATGCTATAGTGACTAGACGGTATATAATTGTAATAATAGTACAGTATATAATATATAATATACTATGTAATAATAAATAGTAACAATATAAAATAAAAATAAATAAAATAATTATAAATAAAATAATATGATATGTAATATATAAATATATAATAATAGTTATAGTAATAATAATAATAATAAATAAGGCCGGTATAATAATAATAATAGCAGTATATTACAGTATATAGTAATAATAATAGTAATGTCAGCAACAGTATATATATAGATATATGTACTGTTGTATATATGTAGATGTAAACAACACCCATGGTGCGCATATCTCTCCATCTTATTTCCACTTCCTACAAATTTATTTAAATACAAAAGACAACATTTAAAGGATTAACACTGGTGTTTGTCTGTGGACACGGTTTATTTTAGATCACCTCTGGATGTGGGCCACAACACAGACACATACCTCCATAAACCTGTCAACCTGAAAGAGCCTTGTCTCTCTCTTAAATTATTAAAGGCGCTGGCGTGATGCTGCTGCCATCATGTGACTTACACTAATAGAAATGGATTCTGGCATTTACCATATAGAGTGCAGCGCAGCAGAGACAAGAGAGCCTTTTCAGACCGTAGTGATTGCATCAAAGTCTATTAAAGGGGCTGCCGAGGATTGAGTGTCAGGTACTGTAGCTCTGATGTGGTGTGTTTTTTTTGTGTGTGTAGGCGCCCAGCTCCATCATCTTACACAGGTGGGATTGTCCAGTCGGATGAATGGTTACCCAGCAGGCATCAGGGCTGCCCCGGGGCAGAACGGAGGTCTCGGCTGGAACCACTACCATGGTGACAATTTCTCTAGGGCAGAAACTGAAAAAGACACAGTGAGTGAATGACAGATTTAATTATGTTAAGATTTTTTTCTTCTAGCCATTTAAATCTAAAATTGTTAAATGAATGTTTCGTGTCAACACATACGAAAAGACCAAAAATCAACAATGAAGTGATCCTCAGAACAAACACTGTGTGTGTATCCAAAGCCTGGTGTAGCTTATTCCCCTGTGCCACAGAGCTCCATGTTTGTCTAGAAACTATTAAAACCCATCAGTGAGCCACACTGCTGCACTGGGTGACATTTTCTTTAACCCATTGAAGCCTGGAAAGCGTTTACATCGTTTTGTAGTATTTGTATAAGCTCTCAAATACTTTTTGAATTTCATTTCTATCTGCTACAGAGGCTGAAAAATCTATTATTTAGTAGAAGAGTTCACACTTTTTTTTCCAGAATTTCCAGAAAATTAGAGGCTTATTTTAAAAGCTCAGTGGTTTTTCAGGCCTCAATGGGTTAATTATCACGAACATGGACACGGCAGTTTATTTTGAGTCAATCCCACATCGTGGATAAACTCTATTTTTTTTTAAACACTGCCCCCACGGCCCACCAAGCCCCTTCATTTTGTGGCCCAAATGTAAACTTATGTAAAAACAATACAGAAAAGGTAATTAAGGAAACTTGACACAGCCTTCCTTAAATATGACACTTCAGTTAAGGAAAAGACATCAACAGATTCTAAATATATGATTAATTGAAAACTCGGTAACGCTTTATAATAAGGTCCTTAATAACCATTAATTAACAAGTAATAAGGCATTGTTCTCGCTTTAGATCCAGTAGTTGCAAAAAGCATAGTTAACTTATAGTTAACTTATAATAGATGAGCAATAAAGGATATTTTAATATCAATAAGCAAACAAAATAAGATTAAAAAAAGGTATGGCAAAGACATAATGGGTGGGTCATGGGTGTTTGTAATGCTATTATGAACAATTATAAGATACTCATGAGGCATTTATTAATGTTCTTAAGCATTTGCAAACTGTTAACAAGTTTTTTATTAGTGCTTATAAATCTATTATATCGCCTGCTATTAGCTGTATTATAATGCCATTATTAACACGTATATAAGCTTATAAACACACAATAATGTTAATAAGCATCTTGTAAGGACTTACAAGGGCCTTATTTTTAGTTAATTAATGGTTATTACAAGGACCTTAATATAAAGCGTTACCGAAAACTCTTCATAAACATATTTTTTCTATTTAAATCTTTTTTGTACCACACCCTGTCCTCATGCCTCGTTACCTCCCGCATCTATATATATATATACATATATATATATACGTGTTTGTGTTTTGTTGTCACATACTGCTGCTATTCTAGTTCTCTCTTTTCTCTCACATTCTAGTGCTGCCACTTGATGTTTTTTCTTCTCAATTTTTCCTCCTTTTCTCTCTTTCTCTCTTTGTCTTTGCCCGTCCTTTCCGCCGTCAGTTCCTGGACTGTCCTGATTACACATCCTCCTCTATCTTCCAGACGCCCAGAAGTGGTATAAGGGAGCCTTCTGCACCTCCCGTCCACCTCGACATCTCCGGGGTGGGCTATCTGTCAGCCCCACCTCCCCTGGATACATCTCCTCCTACCCACTCCTCCGCCTCCCTGATCAAGGCCATCAGGGAGGAGCTGCTGCGTCTCTCCCAGAAACAGGCAGCTGTGCCCAGCTACCACAGCTGAAGGCCCGGGCCTCCATTCTGTTGCTCTAACCAGTCATGCCACTGACCCTGCCTGCCTGCTTCGCCTAATCTGACAATACTTCCCATGGAAGTCCCCGAGGGTGTACAGCAGAGAGATAGCCCTGCTAAACTGACGTGAAGAGGTGGCTAATAGAGATTTCTTACTTAAGAATAACGAATAACTGAATAACAGGATGTTTGATTACAGCTCCGAGACTATTCAGACTCCAATCAACTGCAGTATGTCCAGTCGGAGAGAGTGTTATGAAAAGAAAAACAATGTAAACAGTATATGCTGGACCTTTAAAAATACATGACATGGTCCATTGTGGATCGGGGAACAATCAAAACAAGTCCTGGCCCACTGTGGATCCACATCCTGAAAAATTTGAGATTTTGCTGCATTTCTTCAGACTCAGTTTTCTGTGTCATGGTTTCATTCTCATGTTGCCTTCACTAAACAGGAATATCCCCGAAGACACATTTCATTTTAACCAAATTCCTTTTTTTTTTCTCCATTACTTAAACTACCATACAGGTATTTGTTGTTTTTCCCTTAACCTTTTTATCACCATCAGGTGCTACTTCATGTTTTCTGCCATGATGAGCCATGCTATGCCTTGACACTGTGATGCAGTTCACCTGACCCAATCTACTGTACGAGCTTACAGTAAGGTCAAAGTTCACAGACAGTAGGCACCAAGGGGAATCCATAGAGACTAATAACAATCATTTATACTAATTAGTATTTCCGTACTTACTGCAGTAGCACAGTTAGTCTGAGTTGATATTTTTGACTTACAGTACATACTTGTGTTTTGTGGATAACTTGCATTCATGTCCTTTTTTATTTATTTTTAGTAGTTAACAGAAGGATAGACAAACGTAAAATAAAAAAAATGGCCTTGAAATTACATTAATTTTAAAAAATGAGCCCAGAGGCAGGTGTTGGAGATACAGGAACTCATGTGTTGCAAATAATGAAGACTTTCCGTATGTACTTGACAATTAGGGTGTATTTTTATTTGGTTGTAGTTTGATGCACTGTATGCAGACTACTTGGTACAGCTCAGGACATTCAAAAAGAGATTCCTTGCGGACAAATCAGTTATAAAACAGTTTAATAAGTCCTGTGGAAGAACTGTTAATGAGAGGGAAGTCACAGAGACCAGTATTCTGTTTTAACATGAACCTGTATTTACTGTTTTATGCAGTATTCATCGTTTGCTTTGCCTTTTTGTTAGCACAGGAAGGAAAAAAGGTACTGTATTTGTTGTCATTTATGGTTTACTTCAACCAGTCATGTTTATGTGCTTTTTTACATTTCTTTGGATTTACCTTGCCTCATGTAATTTTGTTCACCTTAAATGTCTCTTAAGTCATCCTGCTGGTTGGAAAATCATTCTAGGTTAGCTTTTTTTTTTTTTTTTTTTTTTTTTTTTTTTTAAGACCCTCCTCCGACATGTTGTGACATTTTGGGGCCTGAAGTGGTATTTTATTTAAATGAAATAAAAGAGAAAATTCTGGATTTTAAAAGCAGGGCTCTTGAGAATATGTTTCGGAGTGTTTACCAGTATTATGGGATGAATATAAAGATTTTGGCAGTGAGTTCAAACATACCGCAGAGTGTACTACCCATCCTTTATTTACATTGTGATGTGCCTTTTGGACTCACCTAAACAGATCAGATACAAGTTTTGTGTGTGTCCTATTTTACTGTCATTCATTCTTTTACAAGTTTGTGATTACCAACATAAAATACATAAATATTACATCACGTCTGTTGATCTGTTGGTGCTTTTGGGAGCACCAGGATGGAATTTCATCCGGGTAACGTCAATCAAACATCATTGCATGGAGTCTCCTTCGATATGCAGGGAGATGGGTTGGTGTCTGGTTTTCCATTTCACCTCTTATGTTCATGTTTTGTGTTACCAACCTCACACTGTATGCCTCCATCTGCTGGTTCTGTACTGTAGCAACAGCCTGTCCACCTGTGGTCATCTTCAATTCTTTTTATACTTTTTTTCCTGGTGTTTTTTCTACATCTATTTCTACGTTGTGTAATTTGTGAAATTATCTGTTGGCTGGTCCAACTTTATGTTTGATTGATGTTGCATGTTTAATTATTGTATTTCTTTTGTTTGTTTTTTGCGCATGCTGTTCCAAAATTCTTGAAATACAAAGGAAACTGTCACTCGATGTGTCCTCGGATTTTAAGTTCATAACCATAAGTCTATTTTGATGTGTTTGGTACATATTTTTCATTAAAGGAGCAGTGCGTGGGATTTAGTGATATCTAGCTGTGAGGTTGCAAATTGCAACCAACTGAATACCCTTCATTTACAGATATGAAGGGCTCATTATGAGCTAAAAAAAAAAAAAAAAAGGCAATGATATTTATGTGATTATACACTAATCAAAACATGATTCAGAATAATATATTCTATATAAGCCAATATCTCCCCCTAAATCCTACCCACTACTCGTTTAAACTGTCTGAGTTTTTACACATTATCACCATTACATTAGCAGACCCAACAATTGCACCAGTGTATTCTAATTAAATTCCATCCTAAAGTTGAGGTACATTTTGATTTGGAGTTCAATGGCTAAATCACATCATAAACAGAGCATCTAATCTCATGTCATTCATTGAATATCAAAGCACTCTTAGAGGTGTACTTACCAGAAACAACCACAAGGTGTCAGTATATCACAAGACAACCAAACCTGCTCTATTCACAACTGCTGCCATGGTTACGGATGATGTAAGCAATTCCCGAGGATGTTCCTGTGAGTCTCTGAAAAGAGCTTGTTTCATGTGCTCGTCATTATTAATGAAAGAATTCTGAACATGTCACAATATAATGAAGGGGGATGTGTCTGGTTATGTAATGTCTAATCTCTGTGGAAGCAGTGCTTCTGAAGGATAAATTATTCCATGTTCAGTGGTGTTTCTGTGCTGACACACATTGGGTATCACTTTTTTTTCCTCATGAGGAATAGTCAGAAAATAACAGAATATAAATATAATATACTATTTAAGTGGAAAGCAGCATGAGTGCAGTGGTAAATGTTGCACTGTTACTAGAATTCAAGGCAGCATTTCTCAAAATTTATGACATTTTAATGTCAGTTAATGTGATTATAAACAAGTCCTGGTGTGGCTTTATACTTCCGCTTGTGTTAAAGGAGAACTTCCTGTGCTTAGATTGAGTTTTATCTCATCCCATCAGATGCTTCTCCCCTTTAATCCCATCACAGGATTCAAAGCCACTGAGTGAGGAGGCTAAACGCTCAGCAAAACTCCTGAACTCACTGCAGCAGTGGACTGCACACAACTCAGCAAGTATCAGACAGTCAGTGGTGGAATGTAACTAAGTACATTTACTCAAGTACTGTACTTAAGTATAATTTTGAGATATTTGTACTTTACTTGCGTATTTCCATTTTATGTTACTTTATACTTCTACTTCACTACATTTTGAGGCAAATATTGTACTTTTTACTCCACTATATTTAGCTGCCAGTTTTAGTTACTTTTCAGTTCAAGATTTAACATAAAAACATAATTAATATGAAATGTTTGCTAACATGTTAACATGTTAAAATTGAACATCATCAGAGTATATTAAGTCGTTAAAAAAAAAAATGAGCCTTACCTTGAGAAAATTAAAGCGGTCCGTACATAAGTGCATCAAAAATATATTTTTAGAATATATAAAACAATCCAAGTGGGTCCATTCTGCATAAAAAGTACTTTTACTTTTGATACTTTAAGTACATTTTGATACTTCTGTACTTTTACTTCAGTAAGTTTTGAATGCAGGACTTTTACTTGTAGTGGAGTAATTTCACAGTGTTGTATCAGTACTTTTACTTAAGTAAGGGATCTGAATACTTCTTCCACCACTGCAGACAGTGCACAAACCACATAGTCACTCATTTATCTTTTCACAGCCCTGCTGTGTTTATATAACACATGAATCTGAGAAGTTAATATGGTATCGGTTTAAATATTGTTTATTCAGGTAATCAGGTCCTGCTGCAGCTGTTGTCTCCTTGGATCTGATCTCCTGCCAGTCTTAAGCTATTTAACTCTGGCCTCCTCCATGACAGTGAGACTCCAGCACTTGTGTCCATGCACAGAGGATAATAATGCTGCACCTAGAAAGTCAATTCAACAGTTTTCACATTATAGTCTGTGGCAGATCAGTGTAAATTCATAGTGACCATCTTTAATTTTAGGCTGTGTTTTCCCCCAATATAAATTATATTACTTTAAATCTACATGTCATTGATTTATTCTGGGAGCCAATTTCTGCCAATGTGATGGGAAAAAATACTGTAAGTCATTACAATAGGAAATATTCTTGGAATAATGGCTAAGTGCTTTTGAAATAATGACTTTGCATCTTTTGAGAAAGGTCCTCATTATTATGAAATATTAAATTGTTTTGTAAAAGTTTCTCATTTTGAGATACTAAATCGTTGTTTTAAGAAAGTTTCTCATCATTTTCTTATTATTTTTGAGATGTTAAGTCATTGTTTTGAGAAAGTTTCTCATTTCAAAGTACAAACTCATTGTTTATAGAAATGTTCTCATTATTTTCGTATTATTTTTGAGATACTAAATCATTGTTTTAAGAAAGTTTCTCATCATTTTCTTATTATTTTTGAGATATTAAGTCATTGTTTTCAGAAAGTTTCTCATTTCAAAGTGCAAACTCATTGTTTATAGAAATGTTCTCATTATTTTTGTATAATTTTTGAGATATTAAGTCATTGTTTTTGGAAAGTTTCTCATCATTTTCTTATTATTTTTGAGATATTAAGTCATTGTTTTGAGAAAGTTTCTCATTTCGAAGTACAAACTCATTGTTTCTAGAAAGTTTCTCATTATTTTTGAGATATTCAGTTATTTTTTTAGATACAGAGTTTCACACTATTTTCTTTTATCTACCAAGTTATAATTTGAGATACGTGGTTTTCTTAAAATGACTTACAGTAAGTTTTTGTTTGTTTGTTTTTAATTTTGGCAGAAACAAGCTTCCATCATTTATCACACGTTTCTCAGATTTGACATGCCTGTATGTTTCTGTCCTTGTTATATTTATGCTGTTAGCTCAGTGTATTTTCTCATTCTGTCTCTCTCTTGTCTCCTGCAGGGCTTAAGAGTGTCCCATCCTGTCTTGTCTGGCCGCCCCTGGCCCTCCTTGTGAGGTCTAACACCCCCTCCCACACACACACACACACACACACACACACATACACACACAGACATACAGTAATCCTGTCTGTGTGTTGTTCCGATCCCTGCTCAGCTAGCTGAGTCCAGCCCGACCTGGCGGAGCACAACAAGAGCACACCCAGGAGTTAATCTGGATCATGACGGTAATTACTGCCCGGGTGTCCAGGCTGTAGGAGGGTGCAGGGGAGGAGAGAAGCACTTGTCCACTAAGGGAGGAGTCAAATAAGCAGTTCTACCCACTGACCTTGGAGAAAACTGTGAGGGAGGGAGGAGAGAAACAGAGAGGGAGGCAGAGCAGACCCAAGCATTAGCATACTGACAGAGTTCCAGCACTGCAGATCTCTTTCTGTCTTCAGCCACTCTCGCTTTTTAGTCTGCCGGTGAAAGACAGAGAGGAGCAGGGAGGAGGACAAGTGTGACACAAATCCTTTGACGGATGACAAGAGAGGATATCTGCCTTTTCACTGATCCCAGCACAGATTCAGAGGCACTTGTGAGTAGACTGCTATTAGCCTGTCATTCACTTTGACTGTTTTGTCACATCTCAGGAATGTATGGATGCAATAGGAAGAGTTTCTCAACCAGAGAGGGCAGGGACGTCTTTCCTCACTGTTTGTTATTGTTCTGAGCTTAATGCAGTGTGCTGTATCTACAGTATCTGTGTGTGTGTGTGTACACTTGGCAACCACAGCACATGTTGTTCCTCCAGCTGCCTGTCAGAAACAGACATTCCTGTGGTGTAATGACAATACATGAGCAAGTATTTCAGCGACTTGCTATGACGGCGTCCACTGCAGCCCTAAACCCTGGTTGCAGTGGGAGGATGTGGTCCTCCTTGTTTACCAGCATGGCTTTTTTATTATGCAACGCTCTGCATGCCGCGTCGTTGCACAGCATCAGAGTTGCTGCCTGTGAATCAATGGCAGCAGCAGGATGGGTTGGCTAACAGAGACACTGCAGCAGCCAGGCATCTTCTGCAGCATCCAGCTATGTGCCAACTGGCACCGCTGTCACCGAGGGATGTCACTGTTGTCACTTTAGACTCTCACGTGTGTGTATGAATCTTAACCCAACACATTTAACACATTTATCAGCCAGTATCTACTGTGTCTATCATCATTTTCTTCTCTTTTCATGACTACGAGTACAGTAATGATGTCACTGCAGCTCCTTTTACTGTCTAAACACTGACCCCCCCCACTCCCACTTTTCTCTCCCATCATCTGCTCCCTCTCCACCAGTGCAGGTTCTCTGTAATTGGGTCATTTTCTGATTTCTCCGTCTGACGTTGGCGTCAGGAAACACAGCAAGAGGGGGAGGCAGGCTTGTGAGAGCTTGATTTCCCCGAGCTCAAGGTGCAGAAACAAAAGGTTGTGAGGTAAAGGTTACATTCTGCCCACATGCGTATGCCATGTGACGTAACGGGGAGGGGGAGTGGACCCCCAGCGTCGTCTGTTTTCATAACAGATGAACAAGCATGAGTGGGAGGCAGGATGAAGGTTAAAGAAGGGTAAAGAAAGAACATGATGGTGGGTTTTTTCGCCGGTGGCTGGTGCTGCCCTACTTGCTGCTGCATGACACAGAACTAGATTTTCTCAGAGGTTAGAACCAAAAATAGCTGCTTTCATTGCACCGTGACACAGCCGTGTGTCAGGTCCAACCTGGTCTCACAGAAATCCGTGAAATAGCCACGGATTTCGCTTAACTCAAAATCCGTGGAATAGCCACGGAATCGCTCAAATTTCTGTGAAACTGACACGGATTTCGCTACAATGCAAGTTAATGACAGTCATATCCCGTGGCTATTGGTTTGTTCCAAGTCACGTGACTTTCAAGGTCCCAGCGGTCAGAACAAAAAACATGGCGGACAGTTCTGTGAAATTTTTCTAGTGAAAAATCAATATTTTGACTTAGTTTCTGCATAAAAATGGATTTTGATCACATTTGTAGCGAAAAATATGTTTTATTTTCTAAATATTCACTCAGTGAATGTACATAATCACTTTGTATGTTGGAATAGCCACGGGATATGACTATGTCATTAACTTGCATTGTCGCGAAATCCGTGTCAGTTTCACGGAAATTTGAGCGAATCCGTGGCTATTCCACGGATTTCTGTGAGATCATGTTGGTCAGGTCAGGTAACTCTCACCGACACACACTCTGTCACCTCCTGTCGCCACTGGATGGTCTCTGTCCTCAAGGTCACAGTGCAGGTTATCTCCGTCCCTCCGTCCCTGCGTCTCCATCAGGCTCTACTGTATCAAAAGACACAGTGTGATATTGTGCTGCGCTGTGCTGAGTAGGAGGCAGCACTCATGTGATGTTCAAGGGGGAGGTGAATAGCTGTCATTCATAAGAGGGTACCCATTTGCTCGGCAGCTGCCCCGCTGCTCTGACTTCAGACACTGATCCTGCCAGTCAGCTGCTGTGAGCCTTCTTCCACAGCCGAGCTGTTGTCCCCTCCACCGCAGGGTTTGACACATTAAACATGTTTATTGTGCTGCGATAAGAGGTGTGGTGGGGTGACAAATTGGATGAAATTCATTTGATGAAGAAAGAATAGGCTCTTACAATGTTATACTTTAAAATATCTGAGTAGAATTCATAATTTCCTAACAACCACTTTTTTGTGTCTTTTTTGTCCTTTTGTCCTCCAGAAAACACGTAGAATAGTTTTGGGTATCTGATAAGGCACATGGCATCTATGAAAGTAGAGCTATATATGTAGAAAATGTTATGAAAAGTTAGATTTCCGTGTCTTTTGATCCTAAAGTAGGTCTAGGTGCGATATAAATACTATGAAAGTATCAAAACACTCAAAAAAGGCTGTTACAGTCATTCCCTCATTACAGAGACACAGAAACCACTGTTGCTACCCAATCTGTAGACCCTTCCCGATTGGTTCTGCACATTGGTCACTCTCTTGCTACTTTTGGCTCTGTACAAAACATGTGTTAAATCCAGTTTAATTCTGAAAGACATTAATTAACACTTCTTAAAAGCAAGTTTTAACACATTCTGGATGCAGACTGGTGAGATATATGATATGAGTACCAAGCCAGCATTAGCTACTTTGCTAACTAACATTTATCCACGAAAAAATACACACTTTTGCACACTACAGGTAGTTCAGTGGCAGAGGTATTTTGTTAAACTTTATAAAGCTGCCCGGTATGCCACAGTTGATCATCTGACAGCGCTAATCCCTGTTGGCAGACACTGGATCTCTCTGCACTGCTGCTGTCCTGCAGACCAAAGCCTCTGGATGTTTTCAGAGCCGTCAGCAGCAGCAGCAGAATGCAGCTCTGGCAGGACGTGCCGAGACTGTTGGTGTGAGTGTGGACATTGGAGAGGAGACTTGATGAACAGTGAAAACCATTTCACCAAGTGCATATTATCTGATCAGAACCACTCTTGAAGGTGTCCTCACGTGCAACAACAGTGCAGATTTGTCAAACCCTTAAAATGGAGTGAATGAGAAAGGGCCCCACATTTATGTGTTATGTTTTTCTTTGCATGTACACATTCAGTCCTTGTCCCTAATTTACATTTCGAAGAGCCGCAGAATTGGTGTATTTTTTCGTGGAACTGTCCGAACGGTAATTAGCAGATAATCCTGTTAAGCTATTATTTCTCTAATAGCTTTGTTTTGTTCAGCAGATGGACACTGCAGGGGTGTATTTTGTCTGGTCTGACTGTTCTATTGCACATCAGTGTTAACCCGCTCTTTTTTTAAAAAGATTTTGTTTAGTTTGGGAACTTGTGGATGTAGATTTTGTACTATTTGAGCACAAAGTATCATTACTGTGATCCCTAAAGACCCAATGTGGACAGGCTGTGACTAAACAGTACTCTATAAATAATCTCAGACCTTGTGTCTGTATCTGATGACATCTATGGAACAACCACAGGATCCAAAACATTTTGAACACCACTGGGAGTCCACTTTAAAACATAGTTAGAAACATTATCAGAATCTACAAAAGAAAAAATTCTGCTTATCTGAAGCAGATGATCTTGGGTCTGTGCATGGTTTATGAACAGTTTAAACAGACAATAAATAATTTTCTGCCGCTGTGGGTTCTCTCAATCAAAATAATAACAAAAGACGGAGTTTAGTGACTTTGCGATATAGCGTGGGATCATGGTAGTGATGGCTACCTTGAAAATTGTCGGTCAGGAGGTTTTTACCGGGAGCCGAATTATCTGCAGAGGTCCTCTCCAGAACAAACAGACCAGGTGATTAAAAACTGTAACAAACACTGAATAAAGCAGTTTCACGTTAAAAATCAGTGTTTCTCTTACACTGTTCAGTGGACAACAAAGAATGTTTAAAAAAGGGATGCAAGCCGAGTTTCCACTGGCATAACTTAAGATCCAAGCGTCCGGTTACTAAAACCCTTCATCTGGTTAAATGAAATATAGTCAGAAAACAACCACAATCTAAAAGGTGTATTACATATAAAATTTGGATGGTATGCACTGCAAAAAAAAAATTTCAAAATTTCAAGGCAACAAACTTCGATAAAATTTTTAAATTGGACGATTAAACTAAATATTTTAAGTTTTGTTTTTGAGTTTGCTCAACTCTGAATTCAGATTTTTATCAACTCAACTGTAAGTTGTACTAACTTACAATTTAACATTGTAATAACTTTTAATCCTTACTTCTGCTAACTTCTGCAATGTGCTGAATTGGCACGATTGTAACGCCGCTATGAAATGTCAGCTAATATTGTGACCACAATTTTGAGTTAGCATTGATACACTAATGGCTACTCTTGTAGCTGTAACAAGCAGCGCTGCTAGCATCAGTTAGCCGCTAGCTTCAGTTAGCCGCTAGCATCAGTTAGCCGCTAGCTTTCGCTAATGACCGAATTTCACAACAAAGAAATAAGAGTTAGCAGAACTATTGTCCCTTGTTTTGAGCCCCAACTTAAAGATATAAGTAACAAAAACTCACAAACTTGTTTTTGAGCAGACAACTGGCTTCCTTTGTTGTGCTAACTTACATTATTGCCCTAAATGTCAATAATTTTGATTTCCAAGTTTTACCAACTTAAATCACTGTTTTAGGCCAAAAAATACAAGTTGGCTTTTTTGCAGTGTGGCTGCGTGATCTTGATCTTTGTAACACTGTAACATTGTAGCTTCTGGCAGATAACCATAATACTGATAAAAAAAGGGACATATGATGCCATCAACAGGAGACCAAATGAAACACACCATTGTTTGACGTGTATTGTTTTTATGTATTTGTCTCAGTTTGGACATTTGGGATAATGTAAGTCCACAACTCTACTCATTAAATGACATAGGTGTACTTTTTTAGACCTTTATTGCAGAAAAGCTGCATGTTATACCTTTACCAGCTTGTTACTGGCCTTCATGTTGCTTCTGACTGGGAGATGGAGTTCAGCACACGTCAGCAGACATCAGCGAAATGCAGTGTGCTGCGATCAGCATACAGTGAAGGAAAATTGGCTGGAATAGAAAGAAAAACTGAAGGGGCTGAAATTTTGGACTGAGCTCTGTTTTCTGTGTCTGCAGCCCAGATTCAACACTTCTTCAGCTCATTTGTCAACATTTGTTATTTCTTTTATGTTGGGTTTGTCTATGTGATTTCCTCTTGCTTTCTATGTGAAAACAGAAACCTAATCACAGTTGGAAACAGGACATTTTGCATTACATCAAAACATTTGTTGAGCTGTTTGCAGCCAGAATTCAGGTTAAGACAAAATCAAACAAGTAAATATAAATTTAGCTCTTCTTGGGCTTCGGGTTGAATATGTTGCATAAATTGTTATGGAATTGTGTATATTATAAAATATTTATTAAATCAAACTATTCAGATTAGCTTAATGCTGATTTTGTGTCATTTCTTTGCTAGTAAACAGATGAACAGCTGTAACGTCCATGAGCTCATCACTATAGGGACAGTCAGTCATTGTTTTTTTATACCCTCCCCCTCTAAGTCAGTCATGACTCTTGTCAGATGTTTATTTGACTCTACAGGACTTGTGTTAGGGGCTCCTCTTTCATCCTTAAGCATGAATAAGTGTTGTCAGTCCATGGGGAATTGACATTCGTTAAGGACACACTGAAAGAGAACAAGACCTTTTTACAACTGAGTTATGTGGTCTAATGAAGGGCAAAACAGAGAGCTATTGGAGAAAGTTTAAAAACCGTCACTTTTGTCAGTCTCAAAAATAACAGCTATATATGCTGTATAATTATGAGCTGTTTACTCATTGGACTACACAGGAAACATATGTGCACCATATGTGGTTATGCTGCTGACTTCTGTATCAGATTTCTGTCAAAGTACACATGCAACATCCACAGAAACATGATAGATATTACAAGCATTTTTTATTAAGAATAATGACAAACAAGCATAAACCATTAACCATGACTGTAACTATACAATTCATCATGTGAGAATAATTGTGCATGTTGGTAAACAAAGACAACACATTAAGTTTTTCTCTGTGGTGTTTCTAATACACAAACACACATCCGCTGTATTTTAGATGGCAGTCTGTTGGAGAGATGCAGTTCCAAGTCTCCTACTTGTCAGATGTGTTGTCTTTGTTTACACATGATCACACTAACAAGTTTCAGATGGGTGACTTATGACAGGGGAGAGTTCAGAGGGCAGTGTGGCTTGAAGAATGTGCACATTTTGCATATTTATTAAGTATGAGCGCTAAAACATCAATTTTGTCACTCAGTGTGATGAGAACAAGCAGTGGTCCTTACATAGTTTGGTATCCAACACTGCTCGATTCAGCAGCAGCCTAAATTCTCCACACCTGGCTGCCAGACTCTCCATGAATGTTGAGCCAACCTGTAGTCCAAAGCGTTGTTTCTATACCTGGGCTGGATGCTCTACCAAAATCAGCCACACTTCCCAATCTGGCAGTTATCGGACCAGAGCAGAGTTGTTTCAAAGCCTGTATTGCTTTTGATTTTTTTACCTACTTGACAAAAGCCCAACTTTGTCTTCTGCAATACTAACCCTTAACCTAATCACCTTAACCCCAATCAATTATGGCTGTGACCCTTGCCCATAACCTAACCCCACCCCAAAGGAGAGCACTACAGGCAACATGTGGAAGTGGAAAGGCTGTGACATAAAACTGGCTCTTATTTGGTCCTTTGGTACAAACTAGTCAGCTACACGAACATTCAGCTGCAGTTGGTCCGGTTACATAGGTGACTTTAAGTTGGGTATAAAAATAAAGTTCTTCTTGCATTTCAGGTTTGCAACATTTTCTGACCCGGCTGAGGTTTAGGCTGGCTGAATTCAAGTTGCCAAAGTTGATAACTTAAGGATTAGTGCCACTGTGTTCTAGCGCCAAGTCTTCTAATAGCTAGGTGTGCTAGCTAGCTAATGTTGTGTCATTGTGGTCTAATAAACAGAGTAAGAACAGGATTAAACAAACACAAATGTAATTATTCTATAAAGTTTTCTCCATTGTTTTTCAACTGTTTTTTAACTGGCATTTGTTTAATTACGTCAATTTGTGATAAGCTCTTCTTCTGCAATGGTTTAACAGTTTTCCGACTGGAGAATAACACCAACTAAGTACTGCTTATCTTGATGGACAAACTCCTAATATTCACATAACAGTAGTGGATGGAAAAAAATGTATTTATTTGCATTTTGTTTGCAACTTTCTAGAAATTTGGTTAAGACTTGCAATGTATTTAGATGGAAACATGTCTAATGACTGTGTAATATGAAATTGTGAAATCCCATTGTTTTGGATTTACAGCCCCTAAATTTACTGTTTTGGTTGCAGAAGGCAGCTATTTTAGGCAAAAAGATATCTGATTTTACCGGCTTAGCAACAAACAGCAGAATACTTAGGGATTCCCTAGTGAACATAGTGGAGCGTGTGTGTGTGTGTGTGTGTGTGTGTGTGTGTGTGTGTGTGTGTGTGTGTGTTGCATCATTATGTGCCTGTACTTTATGTGAGCACAGGTGAAATTGCATTAAGTGTTTAATTGTGCTAGTGTCTGAAGTAGGTCAGCAGGGAGTAAAGATCAGAGGCTTATGGGGCAGAGAAGCAGAAAATGAGATATGGCAGCAGTGAACTTCGAGAAGAACTGGAAGGAGCCAGTTACGCTCCTCAACACATACACAGGCCAGCGGGTGTTGCCATGAGGTCAGACACGGGGTCAGAAGTTCATAAATAGATGCAACACACATTTGGACATATGATTCATGTCCACACAACAGAGAGAGAAGCGAGTCCCAACTGGACTTAAGTTTTCACTGCAGCTGTCTCCCTGGTTCTTCTTCCCAATCCCACTGGGATCAACTTTCAGACAGGCGGTGTGTCAGTCACACAACAACCAAGTTATGAAACAAACTCAAGAGAGCTGTCCAAGAGCCACTGAGCAATAATAGTAATACTACAGTATGTTTACACATTCACGATGATGAATCTGGTGAATGTTAGGGAAGAATGTCGCTAATGCTGCCTTCAATTGCAACTCAAGAGGTTGATTTTTTTATAAGTGGATTTTGGATGCACATAACATACTAGATTAACCCATAAGAACCCAGACCCAGTCATCCTTAAAGGAAAATTATGGGGGATATACCACAGACCAAGTAGACCACATTTATTCATGATGTTTTTAAAAAAATTCTATCCCTAAATGTCAAAGATCTGTGATGCGACATATACGATACATTGGGCATTTATGGTATTTATGTTTATATTTGTTATTTTAAACTAGATACATTTTTTGCTTAAAGAGACACAAATTTGCCTTTTTCTTTGCATCTCCACAATATCAAATTTGTGACATTAATAGTGCTGTTTACCTATAAATTATTTTTTAGATTTGTTTTTAAGTAACAAAATAAGAATAAATCAATAATAAATAATTTTTAATTTTTGTTTGCAACATATATCAAAATTGTGACTTTAAGGTGTTCAGGAAATATGGTCAGAACAAGTTAAATGCAATACAGGAAACCCTATTAACAGATTAGAATTGTTAAATGGGTTTAAATTTAGCCTAGTAATAAAAAATAAGCTTTTTTAAATTAGCTACTTTTTCACATTTCTGTTTCCAGTCACAGCCACATTTTGGAGAAGTCACTTCTTGTCACAGTCACATGACCACCACACCAGGGTGTGGAGTATATGTTGCTTTGGGATTTAATGAGTTAATGTGAAGCATAAAGCTGAATATTGGAGATTATAGAATATTGAAAGTGTGGGTGTCACCATGGGTTCTTATGGGTTAAACATAATATAATAATTTTCAAAAATTGTGAGTAATTTTATCTGATTTTGCATTTTAAATATACACTGTAAAAGAAGTGGAAGTAGTGCTACCTAGCTAGCTTGGTTAGCATCTTACTCCTTAGAGCTTATTTGAGTAAAACCAAATGCTGAACAAGACATTTTAGGACATTTTATACACTTCAAAAAATTTTCTAAGACAAGAACATGAACAATGCCATGCTAGCAACTTGTCAATCACAAGGTCACACCTTGCTAACCAAGCTAGCTAGCACTGTAGTTAGCGCCACCCTCTCATCTGGTCACTTCTGGCAAAAAATACAACGAAAACAAGATTGCAGGGATTAAGACTATGAACTCATTAGGAACATGTTTACTGCTGTAATGAATTAAAGGAAAAGTAGGTTCACTTTCTAAAAGGCTTTCGTACAACACACAATCACACTTCTTTTTGCAAACAGTAAAGTCACCCCTTGCAGGCTTTTAAGCACCAGAAGTTGCTCCTTGATTATAATACAAAGTTTAGGAATGACAAAAAGGATAACTTAGATAGAGGCCATTTGTGAACTTGGAAATATGATGACCCCACTTAAATGCTCCAAATCACAGATAATGAAGAAACCGAGCACGAGTCATCACATTACTGTGAAAGTCATCCAAGCAGATATCATTAAATGCTCCTTTCAACAACCTCAGTACTTTCATCTTATACACATGGAAATGAAAAGCAACCACAGAATGGCAATAACAAAGTCATTCTTATAATTACATTTTATTCCCTTCAAATATTTATCTCTAAAGTGACTTTTTATCCAAAAAAATAAATTCTTATTTTCACAATTGGCTGACTTTTGTGTCCTCTTGCTAAGAAGTTAACTTTTCTCATCTTGGCCTGAGCTCCTTCATCACAACAGTACTAAACAAACACTCATGTAACCTAGCAACCATGCAAGATGACACAACTGACTGGTGGACTCGTGCATTAGCTCTGACAGGGTACAGAACTGCAGTGAAAATGAGTAGTGATGGAGAATCCCAATTGAATACTGGATTAAAGAAAGCCTGCCTGACAGTGCAGGGATTCCAGCTGGGCACTCATGCAGGTTCAACACCCAGCAGGCACAGCTGAGCGTGAGCAGCCCTCGGATTGTGCAGAGAATAATGTTCATGCCATTTTCATAATCCATATGTCTCTGTACTTGTGATTCGTTGAGCTCCGGCCAACCTGCCACATGGATTGTGGGAATCTTCTTCTCCCCAGATGTATTCTTTGTAAAGTCATATTGAGTGTGGTTGCATACTCTGGGTGTGGTTGGGCTCTGTTTTATTCTTGGCTTCAGTGGATTTTTCCTCAGCAAGGGGACAATGGGTTCATTTCAGGCTACAGCACTCTGTTTAGCCGCTTCTGGCTGTCCCATACCAGCCTTTAAGTTACAAGTGTCTCGCTGGAACCTGCCTGCATGTCTTCGGGTACTCTTTTGTCTTTCTAAAGGTTAGAGAAGAAGAGCAGACGTGGTGTCACACATTACAGTGAGAGCCATTCAGCCACAGCTCCTGTAAAAACAGCCACACGGAGACGAGCTGCTGACAGGGCCACTGTCCGTGAGTGCAAGGTTACCATGGTAACCCGTTAACTCACACCACAGTGGGGCTGACTGCAGGATTTGAAGTTACCCAACTCGCTGCTCCGCGCCCTCGCTGCTGGATGACAAAATTATGGGATGTCTGCTCCAGCTGAGATGAGTGTTGTTCTTTTGGGTGACATCCAGCTTGTATGCAGTAGATGTAGACATACGCACTGTAATTATGCTCAAGCATTCAGTCGAGCTGCATGCCAGCACAGCCTCTATTTGGTAGGTGACGCGCAATAAGTGCAAGTAAAAGTGTTACCGTTATGTAACTTCACTCAGACTGACATGAACAGGAAATGCTGGAATGACTCACTTTTCTTTTTCAGGTGTAAGTTTTGAAGAGGTAGTAATAGCAACCTTTCCTGCACTCTCTTAAAAAAAATGTGTGGTTTATTGGGATGGAAGGGTGAGGGAGGAAAGACAAAGACATGAGGTCACAGATCAGAGCTGATGTCAGGACGAGCTGCAAGCCAAATGTGACACATACTCATGCACACACAAGCAAAATGTTCAGGGACTTACAAAAGCTCAGTCCAGGGAACTATAACAGCTTGGTATATACTTACAAAAGTGTGTGCTTAAATTATATTTTTGGTAAATTCATATGACAAAGAGATGACAGTCCATCAGTTGGTTGTGAAGATATTGTCAGATGTTGTTTCATTTTGCTGGAAGGGTTTGAGTCAGCATTAGCACAAAGTATACTACCCTATGCAGTACAGTAACCACATATAATATTTGGCATCTGACATTTATTAGGGTAATGAAATATGTATTTTCATTAAGAAAGCTTTTAAAATGGCAATCCGCAGAAACCACTCAGCTGAATTTCTACAGCACTGATTCTAAAAATGTTGCAATACTGTGTAACATATAAATAAAAACAGAATTCAGAGTGTATATTTACAAAAAAACAACATGTCACACTTGCAATGTAGCTTTCTAGAGGTTGCCATTCTGACTGATGCTTGTTCAGGGGGCACAGTCTGATGAAGTAGAAGTAGTAGTAGTGTATTAACCCTCCTGTTATGTTGCAGGTCAAATTGACCCATTTCAAAGTTTAAAAATCTTTTAAAAAATAGTTTCAAGTATTTTTTCGGGATGAAACTTCTTCTGCTTCGCTTAATAAGTGAAATCAACACATGAAATGAAAATTGTTCATTTCACATATTTGCATTTTTATATTACATAGATACTGAGGTGATTCATGTTACTTTATCAACATCACTCAATAAAATAAAAATGCAAAATAAAATTGACAGAAACTCGACGTCATGTAAAACTATTGTATTTTATATGTAGGTCTTGCCAATGTGCATAAAAAAAAAGTTTTAACATGCAATTTGTATATGAAAAGTGAATTATCCTCATTGAACCATGATCTGTGAGAGGTAAAGAACACCTTTGCACTAAATATTGATTGAGATGGTTAGTAATGGAGTTAATCATGAATATAAACAATAATTATAATGGAGATTTTTTGGTTTCTGACACTTTTGGATATTTAAACATTACGCTGTTCCTGAGAAACGAACATAACAGGAGGGTTTAATGTGAGCAATTGAAAGTAACAGTATTGAAAGGTACCAGTGCCACCCATTGACCCACAGGCAGAACTTTGTTACTAAATTGTAGATTAAACTATTATAGGCATACTAGAAAGAGAAGAGCTGAGGGCATATCTGCATGTTTTAGGAATTATGTTGGTTGGTAAAATAATCTGCATGAAATAAAAGTTTTATAACCATTCTCTCTGTTGACCAGCTTGAAACCTTACAAGCCTTTTCTCTCAGCAACACTGCTATTGCGCTTAAAGCCTTTTCATATTGTAGAACAGTTAGGATCACTGTACTGTGGCTCTATAACAAAACTTTGTCATTTCAACAGCTGAAATGACTCAGCCCCCAAAGACCACATTTCAAGATCACTCATAACCATAATTATGACTCATAATTTACTTTATATTCATGCCAGCAATCACTTTAGAAGAAAAAAAGAAAGAAGACATTTTTCAAATTAAATCCACCTTTATTCAGAATAGTTCCGTTTTAAATGAAACTACTTTTGTTAATCCACCATCAGGAACACATCCTGTTTCTAACACATAATTATAGAAATTTTGACATTATCTCTATGATTTTAATGGACCCTTGCTCACTAGAAACATGCTTGTTTTATAGCCTCACTGGGCCATGTTCAATATTAATGTATCCAGGCACACTGCGGCAACCAAAATGTGCCAGAGGCCCCTTAGATCAAAGTATTATTTCATACCTTCGTGCCTCATGAGGAGCCAAGTCTGTCGAGCCTCATCAGGCCAAGGAGAAAAGCAGTCATGACATACACCATACAAGGCCTCTTCAGTGAGGTCATGCCTCAACTCTGGGATTATCAAAATAGCTGGACTCTGACGTGATTCTTTCTCTTCTCTTTACTGTGATTGAAAAGCTGCATTCTCTGCCGATCTGTTCTTCATTTCAGGAAGAGATACATTTGGCTGTGACGGCGTTCACATTGTGCATTCATAACAAGAATTGTTTAAGGTTTATAGGGTTGCTTAACACCCAACAAAGCTATTGACTGTATGTAGTAATCCTGCCGCAAGCTTAGGTAATTTAGGTGTGCATATAATATTTGTCTTTATTTAGAACATGTTTTTCTTTTTAGTGCTTATAATGGAGAAATAAATGCTGGCATTTAGGTCTTTGAAAGGCCTCAAGCTCTCAATGGAAATTTCACACATACTGTTCTACATAGCCGTGTTTCGACTAGGGGGAAAGGCCACCAGGAAACTCTCAGGCCACAGCCTCTCAAAAGTCCGCTCACTCTGCATGTCTCCACTACAAGTTAGTCCCCAGAGGGATTTAGAGACTCCGGAGGTGACGTATGGTTTTGGCCGGTGCTAACTGTGCACAACGTCAGCAGCTGAAAGCAGCATGGCTAATTATGCACAGAGTCTCTGCTGATCATAAACATGAGAGATTGTGAATTAACGGCATGCTAACTGTGATCACTAAGGCTACGGTCAGACTGCAGCCTGAAATGACCCAAATCCGATTTTTTCGCCCCTATGCGACCTGCATCTGATCTTGTCTGAACGACACGGATCTGATTTTTTCAAATGCGATCCAGGCCACTTGGATATGTGGTCCTAAAACCGATACATATCTGATCTTTTGACATGCGACTCCAGTCTGAACGGCCAGGTCGCATTCATCATACATAGGCTGACTGCTGGCGGCCATGTTTTCCGCTACTTCCGTAAACACTGAGCACGCTCGCTGCGTGTGACGTCGTCGTGTCCTCCAAGTCGCATTTATTTGGAAATGTGAACGACCTTGCAAAAAAATCGGATTCCACAAAAAAATCTGAATTGAGCATTAAGCCCTGCTGTCTGAACGTAGCCTAAGTGAACACCTCCTGTGGCAGCAGCACATACACACTGTAATGCTACAGAGCTAACTGTACTCATGTAACGAGCAGGCCTCCAGCACGTTAAGAAGAGTCGATGTTAGCGGCTCCCCCACTGAGCAGCATGGATTTGTCTCCAGTCGCTTTCTTGAAAAATAGTCGCAAAGGGGGTCTGAAAAGTTGCTAAATTTAGCAACAAAGTCGCTAAGTTGGGAACACTGCTTCGCTGGCTTTTACAAATGGCGTGTGTTGATGTCGTACTACCTCACATCCCTTAGCTGTCTATCCAATCAGTAACCAGGCTTTTTTTCAGGGGAGAAAAATGGCCCCGCTCTTTGACAGGCACGAAAAAAGTCCTGACAAAAGCCCGCTCCGTACTGCTCGTATTCCAATTAGGGGCGTTTCGGTGAGTGAGACCCGCCTCATTCCGGGTATTGCCCGATAGTGGAAACAGCCCTTGTAACCTAATTTAAAATGAGAACATTCCTCTTTGTTGACTGAGTGAATTTGTGTAAACTAGGAAGTACTTTACTGTATCACCCAGGCTTTTCATATCTCAGACTCACACTGATATGTTTAAATTACTAATCTATGGTTCCTTCTTTGGGGATAGATGCTCAAGATTGTGGTGTTTTGTCTGAGGAACAGTTATCCCAATGAGAAGGAATGTTGCTGCGAAAATACATAATCTCCCTGGAGTTGTATTGCCCTCAATTAGTGTATTTAGACATCTGAGTGATTATTTAACCCAAACCTTTCGACTTATCGGAGTCCAACAATTACAGTGTGTATTTTCAAACTGCTGGGCCTTCTATGTAGCGTTAGCTTTTCATGTAGTTTCACCTTCAAGTCAAAAGTGTAATTTGTTTTGTGGCCCAAAAACCTGCAAAACTTATGACATTTCCATTAATTGTGCCTTGCTAGCATGCCAACATGTTAAAATAAGATGATGAACATGGTAAACATTTTACCTGCTTAACATTAGTATTTTACCATTGTCATTGTGAGCATGAGATTGAGAAGCTCAAAGTTCACGGTTGCTACTTTCAGTTTTGGGGATATTGAACTCTAAAAACAACATTCTCAACTCATTTTTGATCATGTTAAACACCCAATCTTGCTGCCAGTGGTTAGTTGATTTTTTTTCTATCATTTAGCCCCAGATAATCCCTTCACATGTCAGGAGTACTATCAGTTGTGGGTGTTGAGAGGAAGGACATAATGCCTGATTTTTTCTTTTAAAGTGTCAAAAAAGCTTAAAGACTGAGGCTTTGTTCATTTGATCCCCATCTGTGATTGTGCTAGAAGCTACAAAGTGTTGGAGGTGGGATGAACATTGGCTCTGAATGTCTTGTCAAGGAGTGACAAAGCAGGGCAAACAGCAGAACAAAAGCACTTCTGTTCTTTCAAAAGATAAGGAATTCAATTACTCTGTCTTCCTTTGATAAGAATTCTGTTTAAAACCACCGCTCAATGTCATGTTTATTCAACACATGGTTTATGTAGATAATGCTTCTCCTAAGATTTCCTGATTGCCATGTTTGCTTTGCATGATTGTGGGTGGTAAAGTGGCAACAGTAGCAGACGCTTTGTCCAAGCTCCTATCCTGCATGAAGTGCAGCAGAATGCACAATTTAGTTTGTGTGTGTTTTGGTGGAGAGGTATGGGCAGGCAGCTAGAGATGAGCTCCCCGCTCTCCTAGTCTTTGTGTCCCAGTCGTTCATTACAAGCGGTCTTTGTGCCAGCCCAGAGCGCTCACATGTCACAATATTTGAACAGCTGCAGACGATAGTTGTGTGTTTGCTCTTTTCCATCGACACAGAGGGCAGAGATCTGGTTTGATAAGATGGAGTGTGAGAATTTGGAGGGCTGAGCAGTGAGAAAAAGAGAACCTGAAAATGGACTACACTGCAAAAAAAGCCAACTTGTATTCTGTGCCTTAAACAGTGATTTAAGTTGGTAAAACGTGGAAATATAAATTATATATAAATATAAATATAAATTATTGACATTTAGGGCAATAATGTAAGTTAGCACAACAAAGGAAGCCAGTTGTCTGCTCAACAACAAGTTGGTGAGTTGTTGTTACTTATATCTTTAAGTTGGGGTTCACAACAAGGGACAATAGTTCTGCTAACTCTTATTTCTTTGTTGTGAAATGCAGAAAAGCGGCGAAATTCGGTCATTAGCGAAAGCTAGCGGCTAACTGATGCTAGCGGCTAACTGATGCTAGCGGCGCTGCTTGTTACAGCTACAAGAGTAGCCTTTGGCGTATCAATGCTAACTCAAAATTGTGGTTGCAACATTAGCTGACATTTCATAGCGGCGTTACAATCGTGCCAATTCAGCACATTGCAGAAGTAAGGATTAAAAGTTAATACAATGTAAAATTATAAGTTCAAAAATCTGAATTCAGAGTTGAGCAAACTCAAAAACAAAACTTAAAATATTTAGTTTAATTGTCCAACTTAAAATTTTATCGAAGTTTGTTGCCTTGAGTTCACCCAACTTTTCTTTTTTTGCAGTGTAGTTTGGGACTGATGTCTCTCTTCACTTTATTGTTTTAAAACCCATAGTTTACAATGGACTATGACAGCAATACTGCCACCACACAAGTCATTCACACTCCCAACTCGTTAGATATCGATGCTTGTGGTCAGTGCCCCTCAATGTCAGATATGGATGCATAAAGAACCCTTTAGCGTCAGTTTTGGATGTGTCAGGTCAGTTTCCACTCATTATATTTATTGAGGCTTTTCAAAATAAAGCTATGAGGTTACAAACCTTGATTAAGGTTAGGAAAAGAGGACCTGGTTAGGCTTACAATCAACTACTTCCAGACTAAACTGGACCCAGTTACGCAAGTTTAGTACAAAAAACAACATTGATTTTTGATTTCACACAGGAAACAGACACCAGTCTCCTTGGCCTGAGTCCAGTATTAGTTTGACCACTGGTCTTTGCTACATTTGTTGCTCAAAAACTCTAATAATGGATAGGTTTACATTGGAGCTAATGCAACGCCTGGTGTGTCTAATGCAGATGCTAAATCATTATGTGTCTGTATCAGACGCTAGGGGCCAGGACAAAGTGTCGATATCTGATGAGGTGGGACTTAGACCAGGCTGGAATACAATTCAATTCAATTCAATTAAACTTTATTTATAGAGCGCATTTCATGCACAAGGCAGACTCAATGTGCTTCACAATGGATATACATAATTACAGTTAAAAACAAAAACAAAAAACAAAACAAACAAACAAAGACAAGACAAATGTGGGCAGAATTATAAAGCATCAGAAAGAGTGGCATCTGAGAATTAGCCCCAGGGTGAACATCATGTCCAAATGGAGTGAGATCAATTTGTTGCTATAAGACACCAGTAATGGATTGTGTTAGAAACCCTGTTAGTAAAGTCATTGACAGCTCCATTCATTCTGTCACTTCTCACTTGCTCCATTAACTTAAACCTGTCAATATTAGAGCTGGGAACATGACATATGCATCAATGCTTCATGTTCTTCACAGATCCTAAAGTACTAACACTACATTGTGAAAATACTCCACTACAAGTAAAAAAAAACCTGCATTAAACCTCATGTAAGCAAAAAAAAAATCAAGTTGTTGTGTTAAGTTAAATCAGTTGTAATCATTTTACAACTGATCGCTCATAAAGTTGGAATACAATATATCTATCCATGAAAAGATTGTGACAATGTGATTTATTCTTGACAGATAAAGTGTATATCATCTCTAAACTTTATTAATCAATCTCTTCCAAACGAAAATTAAATCACAATTAACAGAGGATTGTGTCTGAACAACTTTATGGGTGACAGGTAGTTCATCAAGCTTAAAAAGTACACTGTAAACAATTGTCTTGTAAATTAACAGTAAAATACTGGCAGCAGGGTTGCCAGCATTCTACTGTTAATTTTACAGTTCCTCTACTGTTATCTACTTTACACTATGGTACTGTGATAAAACCACATACTGAATTAGAGTAAAATCCTGCATTTCATTTATTTTTACAGTAGACTAAAACACAGTATAGTGCTGAAGCTAGTTGCAATATTGTTGCAGTATACAATACAGTCATTTTTTGTAAATAGAGCATATTACTGTCTGAAAGCCAATTACTACTAATTAAGCGCTGTCTTCACTGTAACCTCAGTAATTTTAATATACCATATACTGAATGAGTTAGTAAAGTAAAATACAGCCATTAAAAATGTGGACAAGAAGAGACTTAGAAAATATCATAGATATATATATATATATATATATATATCATATATTTTATGGGAAACGGCAAGCTACCAACAAATATTGCCCAGAATGCATTGTTTTCTACAGTATAATATCTTTTTAATAGAAAACAGTATGTTACTGTCACAATTTGGCTGTTTTCTTACAGCAATCTGTTACAGTGTAGGTAAGTACATGGTTTTCACTGGACAGGATGAGTATAAAAAATCATAAAAAGTAATTCAATCTGTCTACACTGGTTGGGTGTATGGTGTGTCTATAGAAAACACTTAACTGTGCAATACTAATATAAATAATGCTACAAAATGTAGTAGAAGAGCATCAGTGTGGTGATAGTCACAGGATATTCTGTGTAAAGGCTACAGTCTACCCAAGGCAGAAAAAAGTTGACAGTTTTCATCTCCACATGTACTTCAACTTTTAAATAACTTGAACCCTGCAGCCACCTCCGTCTCACAGACGCGTCCTGTTGTGTTATTAACTCCCAGAAACTGACTCAGAGCCTGAGGCTGACAGCAGGAGGCTGCTCTGTAGACATGCAGCACAGAGGGATCTGAGAAAGAAAATCATCATCATAGAAACTAATATTGCCACAATCCCAGTGTTGTTCAAGCATCTGATGGGCTTGTCTTTAATGTAGGTCACAGCTATTGAAGACTCACACACGACTGTTCATAAGAGTGAAAGAAGGTTAAATACTTTCTGTTACTTGAAATCTACAAGACAAGAGCTGCTATTGTTGTGACAGTGAGCCTCCTGCAACAGCAGTGATCATTGATAACAGTGGACACCAAGTATAGGAATGCATGTGTGTGTGTTTTTGTGTGTGCAGCTTGTGCAGAGGTATTGGTTGTGCATGGATGCTGATGTGTGTGTGCATGTGTGTTTGTCTCAATGTAAAGACAGATTTGGTTTCCGTCCTTGGGCTGTGTTTGCGCACAGACTCATTGTTAAAGCTGCAGAACGTGACCGATCATGGCTACTTTGTATCAAGTTCAAGACTCGACTGAAACCATGACTTCAGCCTTTGTTGAGTTACTGAGTCAACATCTGCTCATATGAGTTGCAATGAAAATACAAAGTGGGAGCTGAAGACTTAGAAACATAATGTTGGATAAACAGTACAGCCTGGGTCTGATTTCACATTATACACCAAGGTCATGTTGGTGGGTCAAGCACTTTTCAGCTTTGATGCAGAATGAGAAAACAACACTTCAACCCAGCTTATGTATGTCGTCTTGTGTGATAAGCTCAAGTTTTTGATTACAGATGGACACAATCCTCCTGCAGACCTCTCTGTGCTGTACTGTATATGTGGAGTGATTTGTACTGAGCTTTGAGGTCATTGTGTAAACCACAGCTGAGCTCTGCATTGTCTCTGACTATAATGAGAAAGCTGGTGTTTACTGACTACTGATTACAGTGAGTAGTCTACATACAGCAGCTTCACAGTCACTGTGGGAAGAAAGAGGAGGGATGGAGTTCAGGGATAGAAAAAGGGCAAATGAGAGAAAAAGACAGAGAAGGAGAGGGCACCTTGGCAGGGTACAGCAGACTGCAATTAAAATTCTAGTCGGGTCCCAAGCACACTGTGTGGAGTCAGTATTTGTTATGATAAGGGGACTGCTTAACTACACGCTCTGTGCCATGCTTGCCAAGTAACACTGATGCAATTATGTGATGTACATAATTCACATTACTTTAGTACTGTATATGCATGAGTTTTAACCATCATTGCAAAATTAACCGTATATGACTCAATGAAAAGAGTAATGAAATGAATTATTGCTTGTCCTATAAAAAAAGAAAAAAATATCACACTAAATACAGTACAAGTGCAATACTGGTTTAACATTACCCAGGGCCAATAGGTTGTTTTGACCTTAGGTAAAAGGAAGCCATTATTGTCAGTGCTTTATTGACCCTCGCTGGGTCAATGTTCAGTGATTTTTAGTAATGACAGTACTATGTCAAAGGGAAAACACAGCTTGTATGTGTGTACATATACACACATACAGTATATAAGAATTTACCACAGACTATTAAAATCATGGAAGTAGCCCTGCATACATTTGAAGAATAACAAGTAGCCTAACAATGACTTATAAGAGAATATGTCACATCTTGAAAGAGTGAACAGCATCTTATATTTGGCACACAGACAAAATGTTTGTTGTTAAATAACACCAAAGAATTGTCCAAAATGAGACATACAGTAAAAAATGTTCATAACCAGTTGGGCTGATATTACATTTTTCATTTAAACAACCATTTGACTGGGAAATAACTTTAACCCTGATGAGTTCAGATTATTTAAAGTCATTATAAAGTCACTGCATTTATGTCTCAAGTGTTCCTCTCTTCATTGGTTTGTTGACTTCTGTTTCGAAGCCTTAAGTGTGGCATTTTGACCGTCGCCATGTTGGATTTCTAAAGCCAGAAGTGAGTAGCAGTGACCATTTTTAGAAGAGAGCGTGGAGCTAATTCAAACAAAAGTTGCTAGCTTGGTTAGCATGGTGCATTCACAGTCTATGGCTAACTTTGATAAGGCTAAAGCTTAGGGTAAGTTGGTGAGTCTCATTCCAAGGTCACCAGATACCTTGCCTTGGGTTGCTGCACCCTAAATTATGGATAACTTTAGTCCTAAATGGGTGCAGTATACCAGTATAAAATAAACTCCATCAATATTCACGAATAGGGAAAGTAGCTAACATGCTGTGAAAATGTTTATTTCTGCTGTTAAGTTTTAACATGGGTGTCTACGGGACTGACTCACTTTTGGAGCAAGTCTCAAGTGGCCATTTGAGGAACTACAGTTTTTGGCACTTTCTGCTGCATGGAACTTACACAATTTACACATATGCTCTACATAATCTGCATATATAATTTTGTGTTTTAAAATTGCAATAACAAAACACAAATATGCCCCTCAGCTTCTTTCACTGAATATTGGAAATATGTCTCCTCAATATGTTTGTATTATGAGCAGAAGAGTGTCATATAGTGTGCAGTCAGAAAATATCTTCCTTATGAATACAATATGATACAATATGAAATTTCCGTGAAGAAAAGTGTGTGCGCTTTAGTTGAATCAGCGGCGTGTTACTATTACATAACTGCACCAGTGATGTGTCTAAATCAAGCCCAGTATCATAACTAATGACATTTTGTAAGGAATTTAACATGCAGCATATGCATGCATGGCATTTAGAGTTTCTCACAGCCACAATGAGACTCTTTCTGTGCTTTAGATAAAAGGAAATGAACTGAACCATCAAGTAAACATTCATGCCAGGATAGAGTACAACCTTGTGGTTCAATGTAATTTTACTTATTAAACCATTTAATTCCTTGGATTAAGGTGCAATTACCCATTTCCATGCTCTGTTGTGTCTGGCATGTTTGTGTGTTTTACTCTACCAGCATGTATTAACTTCAGTAGGGCAGGCTTGATGGTTGATCCTATTAAATCAAGATTACATTATATTAAGATGACTGTAGAAGGGGAAAACAGTACGAGTCAAATAGGAATCCAGCATACTTAACCAGCCATTAGGGTGAATGGAACAGTATGTGTTTAATCTTTAATAAGGGCCTAAATGAGCAGAGCTAACACCTTCACTAACTGCTTTTTCCTGTGCATGTGTGAGAAACATTATGTGCTGTTGGGTGCAGGATTTTTGGCCCTGTAAAACCAGAAAAAAGGTGTTTATGATCTGCCTTTGTATGCATATTTGGGTGTATATATAAACATATAACTGGCATGGAAATTCAACATGGTCTCTAAACAGACAGTGGGAGCCAAAACTTTTTAGTTTAGTGTTGTTCTCCTGCCTCCCTGTGTGACATGCAAACAAGGCTTTGGATTCTCATATTGTCCAGGACAAGAAGAAAATCTTGTTGCCATGGTAACTGATCATGTTTAAAGCCTTGTTTGTGCCAGCCCAAGGGTAAGTGCAGTGATCTGAAGCTGGCACCAGTCAGGGATTAGTTGGTTAAGGTGAGTCCTTGGAACATTTTCATAAAGACAAAGCAACAGACACAAACCAAACTCTTTTTTTAAAAAAAAAAGAAAAAAAATCGAAAAAGTTCTCTTTAGTATGACAGTATGCGGTATTAGCTTGCTGTTTAGCATTCTTGTGCTGCCAGTTTGAAGAGGTACACAGAGAGTGCATCAAAAATCCTATAAAGACGACTCAAGGCTGTCCTGCTCTCACTGTGTTCCCTGTGAGTCAGAGATTTGCAAAGTGAATTAGTGTGTGTACATCCTGTTTGTGTTCCAGCTGAACTATGGAAAAGCCCATTCTCCTGATGAGTGCTCTGTAGTGACTGTGGCAGCTTAAACATGCCTGTATTCTCTTGATGCAGAAGTACAGCTTTAGGAAAGTGTCCTGTTTGCAGATGTCTACATTATTGGCATATCACAATGTCCACAGAACAACATTGTGATGGTGTTTAAATACTTTCTTTTATATGTGTTATATGTATGTACAGTATGTTGGATATTGATTACAGTTTTATTTTGTGTACATTTGAGGCTCATTCACAGCACCATCCTCACCTACTCACGCAGTCTTTCCTGTGGCTACTTTCCACCTTGTTAGTGATGCACAGGTCAGGGTTTTATAATATGCATCCACTCAACCCATTATGAGGGACAATCTAAAAAAATATGTGTTAATCAACCACCAGAACCGAACCACAAACTGCCCAAGGGGCTTTTAAATCACCATGTTGAGAGATAAGTGGTCAGTGACTGTCAGGCGTCAGCGATGGACAAAGGTGCCGTCCACCAGCCCAACCTTAGTGTCCTCTATCAAAAAAGTAATCCTGAATCAAATATATTAATGGGTCTGTTCCTCCTAATGGTTTATTACCATGCATATAATTGTATTTGTGACCGTTTTAACATATTGCCTCTGAGCTTTCTGCCACTTGAGGAGGTCCTCAGTTGCACAAAAAAAGTTTTTTCATTAATTTTATATTCATTGTAGGTGTTTTTTTTAAGTAAATGGTATATGAAAACGCTTTTGCATATATATATATACACATATATATATATATATATATATATATATATATATATATATATATATATATATAATGTATGTATATATATATATAATGTATATATAATGTGATATAATTAATCACATTACTGATCTGCTGTTTCTTGCTTGTCCTCTTGCTGATATTCCCATAACATTGCATTAATTTGTCTTTGTATAATATAATATAGCCAAAACCAGCTGACATTAATACAATTTAAAACCCAGTTAAACCATATTCATGGGGTATAATGACCAAGGCAGCTTGTTTTGACCCCTTAAAATATTATTTTTTTCTTTTTCTGTTGTATTCTAAGAATAGATAGAGTCCTCGCCCTGTTCAAAAGAAATGGTGTTGCGTGGAAAGGAAAGGGAAGAGGAATATTTTATTTGGACACCACTGCTCAGCATGGGAACCAATCAGAGCCAATCCAGTACAGACATCTACAGCAGTTGACCTTTAACCCCTAAACACCCGAAGTCATTACAGTCACGGAGATACTTAGGCCAGTAGCGTCTGTGTTGCTGAGGATCACTTCGGGGTCGGGGACACAGGGTCACAGCCTTGACTTCTGACCCTTTTAACTTCTAGGGAAGCCTGAATTTATAGCCTTTATAGCAGTTCACGGACACAGTAAATGGCGAGCAGTGTGAGAAATGGATCCAGTGTGTGGCCGCACCCTCACCACTGCTGCTGTTTCAGTCCTCACACAACCCTGGTTTGAGGTCTCCTAAACACATACAGTTAAATTTAGTCTGGCTCAGACTGACCACAGACACAGCCAGACCTCCTGAAATCTGACCTCACTGTCTGCCCTTTCTCTCCTCTGCATTGTGTTTTCACTGAGTCGCTTTTATTCGCTGGCTTTGATTCCTCTGCTGGACCCCCTACCACCACACACACAAACACCTCTCCTTCTCCTCACCTCTCCCTCTACCCATGATGCTCAGGGGCAGCCGACTGGAGCTGATTTACCTAGTGTTTGCACAGGGTTAGTGCTCATCGTTCTGGAGGAAATGAAATGTTCTAGTTACAGCACTGGCTGGATTTATGTTACCTAAAATACTGTTGTGATTCTGGGAAGACCTTCTTCAAATATCACTTGTTTGGACTGCAAGGGTTCATATCGTGTTTTTCTGTGGGTTTAAACAATTACCTTCCATATAAAGGCTGTACACTTTGTGCCTGCCTCAGTGACCAGTCTTTGCTGTGTGCTTACTGTGAATTCAGATATCATATTCATACATTTGGTAGCATTTTTCTTGGGTTCAGTTAGTGCTACTGTTTGTGCCAGTTTACATTTGTTACAGTATAAGATGGTCACCTTGCATCATCCAGCCTAATCCTGTTTCTTACACTAATGACTAAGCAGCAAGAAAATCACTTGGCTCCTGCCTGAAATGTCTTAACTACTGTTGGATAGGTTGCAATTAAATTTTGTACAGACATTTAGACAATTGCAGTTCCCAGAGAATTAATAAGAATAACTGTGATCATCTGACCTTTTTTCTAGCATCACCAGCAGGTCAAAGTTATCTTTATTCCTGTGAAATATCCATCAGCCTTAGCTGTTCTCTGTGTTTAGTGCTAAATAGCAAAGGTTAGCATGCTAATATGCTATAAGATGGTGGAGATAAACATGTACCTAGCTAGCTAGCACTGTCATTGTAAGCATGTTGCTGATGTTAGCATTTAGCTGCTCAAAGCACTGCTGTGACTACGTACAGCCTCACAGAGTTGCTAGCTCGGCTGTATACTCTCAGTCTGGTTTGACGTTTGGACAGTTAAGTGTTATTTAGTGAATGTTTTTATACTTTTCGATCAGTATAAATAGATTATAAGATTCAGAATCATGATGAATAATTGCCTTTGTTTACATTTTCTAACCTTTTGACTGTGACCCCAGTGAACCTAATTGTTGTCATTTTATCCCCCAACGAACCTGGTCTCACAGGAATTCGTCAAATAGCCACGGATTCGCTTAACTCAAAATCCGTGGAATAGCCACGGAATCACTCAAATTTCCATGAAACTGACACGGATTTCGCTACAATGCAAGTTAATATTTTTTCCTATTGGTTTGTTCCAAGTCACGTGACTTTCAAGGTCCCGGCGGTCAGAACAAAAAACATGGCGGACGGTTCTCTCATTTTTTGTGAAAAAAATCAATATTTTGACTTAGTTTCTGCATAATTTTGATCACATTTCTAGCGAGAAATATTTGTTTTATTTTCTAAATATTCACTCAGTGAATGTACATAATCACTTTGTATGTTGGAATAGCCACAGGATGTGACTGTCATTAACTTGCATTGTAGTGAAATCTGTGTCAGTTTCACAGAAATTGTGATTCCGTGGCTATTCCACGGATTTTGAGTTAAGCAAATCCGTGGCTATTTCACGGATTCCTGTGAGACCATGTTGCCCAACCGTGTTTGCGTAGACCACTCTACCATGCTGTGATTAACTAGTACTAACCATGACATATTTGCCCTAACCCTAACTGCGTCAACATGATGAGTACTGTCCAATCACAGTCCAGTGGTAACTATAGTGGTTCTCTGATTGGATCATTTATTTAGCATCTAAGACAAAATTTGATTCTGTACACACATGATATGTTACAATACGATACAACATGATGTGATGCAATACGATAAAACTTTATTTATCCAGAGAGAAAAGCATTTGTAGTACAAATTGTGAAAGAGTACACTTAGATATAGTGCAAGTAGTCAGTAAGTCTGCTATATAAAAAATAAAAATTTTAGTTTTTTTCACTTTTGTTCACATTGTTATGGCAGTGTGTCAATCCCACCACATAAACCCTTTATCAGGCAAATAACTATATTTGGTAACTTCAGGTAATATTTCGAGAAAAAAGTTGCAAATTTACTAGATTAAAGTGGCAAATCTGTGCGAAAAAAGTCGCAAATTTACGAGAAAAAAGTGGGAAAAAAAATACTTTTTTCTCCCAGATTCACCACTTTAACCCTTAATAGGACACTCATTGAAATACTTGCAAATTCCAAATTTCAACCCTAGAGAATATTGGAGGATATTACATACAGCCAGAATGTGTAAAAATAACATATGAAAATTCTATTTTCAGAAAAAGGTTTACGAGATTAAAGAGGCAAATCTACGAGAAAAAAATGCGTAGATTTATGAGATTTAAAGTGGTGAATCTGGGAGAAAAAAGCCACTTTTTTCCCACTTTTTTCTCGTAAACCTGTGACTTTTTTTCGCACAGATTTGCCACTTTAAATCTCTTAAATCTGCAACTTTTTTTCTTGTAGATTTGCCACTTTAATCTAATAAATTTGCAACCTTTTTCACAAAATGCTACCTGAAGTTACCAAATATAGTTCTTTGCCTGATAAAGGGTTAAACAAATGTAAATGCATTGTTTCCCTGTGCTCATACATTTTTCCCACCCTATGTAAATTAGAGGGTAAGCAATCCATTTGTTTCTGCACAGTAGATTTCTTTCAAAATGTATGGTAATAGTATTCATAAAAAGACTCAACACATGAGAGTTAGTAAGTACTCAATTTTAGTGTCAGATGTTCCAGGAGTAACATAGCTCTGCACTGGTTCCCCTGCTCTGTCTCTCCTCCTCCTCCTCCTCCTCTGAAGCCCAGTGCTCAGTGGCCCATAACAGGTTCCTGATGGCAGACCATAAACCTGATGATACGTCCTATTACTATCACTGCTCTCATCATCCTCTTCACCTATTCATGCTCACAGTGTGAGGGCAAAGAGAGTATATAAAATTTGATGGAATCTGAGAAAAATGCCAGTTAAAACCTCAATAATGTATAATAACTGACACGATATTCTCTATATCTGGGCTTTGTTAACTGTGTTGTGTCAGTTCAGTCAGAGAACTTGCTTTAACCTGCTTGAACCTCCAGTCTGTCATAACTCAGACCACCATGAACACATGCAGGCTCAAACATGTAGACCCAGACACTGTTCTGTTCCACCACAACTGTAGTATTTACTGCCTTGGAAAATGTGTCTAATACTTCGCTTACTGTAATTTTCTACAGTATGTTTATATACACATTTTTGGCATCTCTCTTATCAAACTAAGCAAGAAGATGCTCGACATTTCCAGTCAGTGTCCCGTGATTTACATGGAAAGGATGGCAGCATTTGGGAAAAGCACCTTATCATCTCAGAAAGTGTATCATTATTGAATTTTATTCAAATTTTTCTTTTTTTTAAAAAAGTAGATTGAATAATATCTCTACATGTGCAGTGTCTGCTGCCTGTAGAGAAAAACAGATGGCTTTGGAGACAGTTTTGCATGTTTTATTCATGAAGCTTGCTGGCCAGTTATAGCATTAGAAGAAAAATGGCTGCATAAAGCATGGCTCCCGTTTCCTTTGGAGTTGATGCAGATTTCTGATTGATATAGAGAGCCTTTGTACTAAAGTAGATTAGGGTAAGGGAAGAATCATAAGCAAATGGATATTAAACACAGGATATTATAAACCACATGGAAAAAAGGGAGCATTTTGGTGTAGTTTTCATTTTACTCCTACATAATATTGTTTTTGTTTTAAATTAAAAAGTGTGCTACAATACTGAAGACATTTTTAGACGCAGGCCAGAGTAAGGAGTGTGTGTGTGTGTGTGTGTGTGTGTGTGTACTGAATGCTTTGACACGCCCAAAGCTGGCAGGTGTCTGGATTTTTGTCCATGTCTGACTGAGCAAAGTGTATTTTTGTCCATTTGGAAATGAAGGTTACACACACAAAACACGCCTCTCTGCATTTGCAGTGTAAAAGAAAATGGGGGGAAGAAAAAGAAATCCCAGATGGCCACCAACTTTGAACAGTGTCTACTCAGGATTATTTTTGAGTTGCTCAATACCACGCAAAGCATCACATGACATCAGAAAAACCAACATCGGATTCTCCCAGAACAAAATCATTTCTCATCCCTGGCAGAACTGGACCAGTCCCAGCCCGTTACACAACAGTCTGGACAACAAGCCTGGACCATGATTACTCATGTCATCGTTTGGAACAAGCGTGAAATTGACAGAGACCTACTTTCCCTCAAATGGGATGTAAAACACCCAAGCTCTCTTTCTGAAATCTTTTATTGCCTGGAAGAACATGGAAAGCTTTTTTCTTTTCTTCTTTCATTCAACAGCTAAATGCTGCTTTCATTGCTGCAGTTCTTGTGCCAAGTTTTTCATCAGCTTTCAAGTCTGTAAAACGCTTGTAAAATGTATGACAGCAGGGCGCTTATCATTATGCAATTATAGCACATAGGCATGCATTCAGCGCCTGCTGGTGCTGGTTTTTTTTGTTGTATTTTTAACACTGCTGAAGCTAAACGTTAAGCTAAATGTGCAGTATTTATGCAATCATTTAATTTGGGAAATACATTCAGGTCATTTATGTACTTATGTTATCAGAACTGGACACAGGAGTCTGCTTCTGGTTTATATGTCACAGTGACTAAAGCTCCATTGTTTTACCATTTGAATGTTTGTCTTTGCTTGCTGTATAAATGTTACTAAGAGTGAATAGAAGCAGTTATGCATCTGACTGGTTTCTGCAGTGCTATAAATAGCATCCTGCAGCCCCTTGCTGGAGAGTTTGAAGTGTAGTAGACCAGCAGGTCAAGCTGCCACATATGGGTGCTCTCATATGTCTTGTGTTATTTCTGCTTTCTGGCCCCTGGCACACAGTTTGGAGCAAATTTTAGTGGCAGCATCACAGATGAGCGTGTGTAGGGACAGCTGAGCCTGAGCTGAGCCGCAAGATGAGCAAACCAGAAGTCTTATAAGTCAGCCAGTCAAGTGGAATCATCCCTGACTGTCTAATAGCTCCACTTGAGCTCAACCCCACCTTAAAAATACGCCCATTGTGTCTGTGTGTGCTTGCAGGCGGCCTGAGTAAAGATCCCTCCCGTTTGTGACATCACCTTCCCCCCACCAACCCCTCTCTCTCCCCCTCCTTCCTTTTAATCCGTCAGACCAATCAGCGACCAGGGAGATACGGTCACGTGAGAATCCCCCCCAGTCTGGGTTACCATGACAACGAGCACTGGTCCAGGCAGCATCTTGCTGTGGTGAGAAGAAAGGGGAAGAGAAGGCGGGGAGGAGAGGCAGAAAGAGACGGGGAAAAGGGAGGGAGGAAAGAGAACAAATCCCAGCCACAGGAATACCTTGTGCTTGCTTCCCTCAGTACAGTAAGTACTTTGTTATCCTCTTTCATCGGCTTCATCATAGGTGAATGAATGGAGATTTGATGCAGTTCATTGTCATCTGGGTTTGATAATGTGATATGTCAGCTTCTTTTGAAGATTTCTGGGATGACATCATGTGTAATTCCTTTGTTATGTTGGGAATGTGTGCAGCCTGCCTCACCTTAGTTAGACAACCCTTTGTCTGCATGTTTTAGTCAGTCAGTGTCCGCTGATCCTCAGTGAATGGCTGATGACAAGTGAGCAGAGGCGTGGTGGGAACCAAGGTGTTCATCACAATTAGAGGCGGTTTCATAACGTGGCGAAACTCTCTCTGATGTATTGTGAGCCGGTAGAGAGCCTTCCTGCTCCTGATCCCAGTCCTCCCCCCTCCTCTTCCAAGTCTTCCTTCTTCTCTCTCATTTTCACACAAGCGGACCCAGTTGACATCCTGCATCCCCCTGTGGTTTGTTTAATTAGCAAATGTGTGCACATCCAACTTGGACAGCTTGTTCTGATTGGAGACCTCATATGTGGAACGTCCTTGTGGTGGTGGAGACTATAAGCTTTCCTGGCTGCAAGTCCTCCCACAGTCAAAATGTTGCTGTTTTTAATGAGCATAGGTCCTAACCTCATATTAGTATCGCAGTAAGAGATGTGACGCAATGTTAATGTTTTCAATTACATACGAAAGAGTTTGATTTTTATTACGTGCATAACCTGAAGTGCAGAAATGTTTTTTTTCATCTTTTGACTAATTTCTCTAATGACAAGGTTAAGAAATCCTTGTTTAGAGTTCAAGAAATTATAGAGTTATTATGCACTTACCAAGGTATGCAGCGCAGAGCCCAATTCACCAGGAAGTGAGAAGCTCAATGTTTTTTTTCCACCACCCTAAAAGAAAGCATTACATAAGCTTCATAATAAGCAAGTCTGGGTATACACTAATGATTATTTCATTTTCTTCCAAAGACAGACATTTCACTGTATGACCTATCCATAATAATCTGTGTAGTCTGGCGCCTTATTAAATTCATATCTCTGTACCTCTATCTCATCTATAATTCCATCCCTGTTCTTTTCCCTCATCCCTCTTATTCCAACATGTAGACAGAACAGATGTTTTGCATTTTAAAGACTTTTAAAATTCCTTTTCAAGTGATATACGATCTGTTGAATGAACAAAAATAATGCAGTGCTGATCCTTCCACGTGGCTGTCTTTAGTTTGAAGTTTACACATCATTTTTGTGAGGGATTACCAATGTCGAGTGTCTCTGTTTACTCTCAGAAACCAGCTACACAGGCCTATCTGTCCAGTGACAGGAGGTGACCGAAACGTGTCCGCCTTGTCGGATGTTCGAGAGGGAGAGACAGACTCTGCAGAGGGCTGATAGCAGAAGGGTTCCTCCTTTTAGCTTTGAATTCAGTCAAGAATATACTGTAGATTAAAGCTGCTGATCAAAGTGGATGAACTTAAGTACACTGTGAGATATGTCTGATTTTGCTATCCTGTGATGCAGTGAGCAGTGGCACATTTGAAGCAGCAGCGACTTTGATAGTTGAGTGGGTTTTACAAAGGGCCTGCATGTCATTGACCTTTCCCATGAATCAGCCAAGACACTTAGGATAATCATTACAGCTTTTAATACCATCTTTGGATTTGCTGTAGCTGATTGCTCTGTACAGTACCTTTCTGTAATATGAGTATAAGTCTTGGATTGTGTTGTGATTGAGACAGAACAAAGCAGTGTATCACTGATGCATATTTCTGTCTGTGGGAAGCAGCCAAAGGCTCACTATACTGTTTTCCATGTGATGTCTTGCCATTTGAAAGCAATTGTTTGAAACTTATAATTTTCCCAAGTGGTAATCTTAAGTGGTTTTCCACTAAGGCAAACTTCAGCCGCTCCGAAACCACGGCACAATCCATGACTATGCTTTGTTAGAAAACAAACACATGGGCTTTGCAATTCAATTGGAATTATTTTTAAGAGGAAAAGACACTTGCAGACAGACACAAGAAAAAAAGTTATTGAGACTGAGGTACAACGTCCATTACTATATGTCATGCAAACTATTAAATGACTCATCCCAGAGTCCCTGCAAAGCCACTGACTCTGTGCTTATTGAATTATTCTGATAACTCAATTGACAAATCGGCAGAAATGTAGACACGAGGAACCCATACGTTGGTTTTAATTTCTCTTACAATTTTTTTTTCAGTCAACGAACTGAAAAAAGTTCTACATACGTTTCAGTGGACACAGTTTCCATAGAATAAGCTCAGTTAGATCTATTTGTCTGTTGTCACTCATAATAATTAATTTATTAAGCTCTCTTTAGGGCCATCAGTTGTTGACATTAACCTGTCTAACCGCCTCATGGTAAGTCAAGTCAGCGTGCATTTAGGGTGTAAAATCACACACAAGGTATCAAGTAATATTTTAAAGTAAAATATAATTGCAATAAAATCTCCGCAATTCGGCTATCACATGAAATCCCGCCCGCCTTCCCTTGTTGTGTAAACTAGAGCTAATGTTTCTGACACCATGTGAAGGCAGCAGTACTGCTGCGTCACGTTGGAAGAGACCAATCGGATTAAACTGAGTTAAAACACGCAGGAGCAGTCCAAGGAGCACTGGGGGGCTCTCGCGTTAAATATTCAAATACATCTAGAAATATTCATACATAGAATTGTTTCGTGTCAATATACCACCTTATGGTCTACTAAAGTAATATTTGATAACGAATTACAGTGAAATTAGTATCGTGCAATGCTTTGGGGACGTGCTGTTATTTATAGACTTATTCGCTCCCCCCTCCTTGGCGTGGTTATGGTTTCGACCGATCCCTCTCTGTCAGTTTCAAGTTGCGCCTTCTCCTCTGCTGTGTGGCTCCTTGCTCTGGCCTTAACGAGCATTACCACTTAAATAATAGACCACTATTTTGGATTTTACGGGGGAAATCTGGATCTACACACGGACATGGATTCATTCCCATCATTTACGGATGGATTATAGACACACAGGATTCAATGGTAAGAAGAAATGTTCCTCCCGATCGCCTGACAAACACGGTGCATTTTGTAACGTTACCCTGGGATCCGCGGACTGCACCTCTGCACGTTTGGGAATGTCACGGTCTGCTGGTTTTAATAGAGCAACTAACGATTTAACTACGCGGCCGTGTAGTAAATCTGACATTTTTATCTGTAGTGCTAATGCCCATTGCTGTAGTGGTGCATCAGTTGTCATCTGCCAATTGCCGATTTTAATTCAGTTTAGCTATCAGCCTGTTAAGATCGAATGGGATAGCCTGTGGAATGTGTTGGAGGGTGCCAGTATTTACCCTCAGTCAGTCATAGTGAAATATCATCATCTTGGGCACAATAATATAGCTTTTAAATTATCCATTTACTTTACGTTCGTCTTTGTTTTATTGACTAATGCCTGCTGGTATTATTGAATAGGCAAAGACACATGATAACACAGATCTGCCTCATTCAAACAGCTTGACATTTTAGTTTGTGAACAGATTTATCTGTAATAACACAGTCATAACTAAAATGTGTTGATTACATGTACCTTATTTGACTCTGAGGAGAGAATTCCTTTTGTTATGGCGGTGCAGTCTCTTTGTATGCAACATTACTTTTAACATAATATTTCACATGCATATGTTAATTCATAGTAGAGAACAACTGAAGAAGTTTCAATGTTGTGATAGAGGCCACTGAAGTACAATAGATGTTTGTTATAGGCAATGTAGGAAAGTTTCCAGCTGAAGGCAAACAGTGTGACCTTGACTGTTTCTTTGTTCAGTTTCTGAGTTTTTTCTGTCTGAGTCCATTCAAAAGAAAAATTGGATGAGTTTTTATTTGCCCTGCTTGTTTTCATCAACTATCCTAGTCACAAACTGAATCATGCATTATGCTCAAGGCAAGGAAGTATCCAATCTCTGATGCTGCTGCTGCTTAAAGAGTTGGAGGGATGTTGTTTTGATGCACCTGATTTGTGCTCAGAGGTCTTTTGTGTTGTGACAAAGCTGTTTAGTATCATTTAATGAGTCACAAGTCAGTGCATGCTTTTATCTAATGCACCTGTTTTTGGTCTTGTTGAGTGACCTCACACTGACTTCAACAACAGTAACAATACCATATTATTCCAGCTGACCCAGATACATCAACATACAGCAACAAGAGTCAGTCTGCGGCTTAGTGGAGTGGAAAGGTCTTGACCTAACAGGATTCTTACCCTGTCTAAGTTGAGTGATGGAGCATTTGTTGTATTGATCAGTGATATTGACCTTTGTTGCATTACATCCACCTTCTTTTCTAGACTGCACTGTAAGACTTTGCTGTAAATTTACAGTCAAATTCTCACAGTAACTTGCTGTATTATGATTGTACAGTATATTGCTGTGAAAACAATGCATTTTGGGAGTTATCATAATTGCTCAGGCATTGAAACGGTCAAAATGATATTGTTACGAGACAGTTTGTCAGTAAACGGACCTGTATTTCTATAATACAGTAGATGTACTGTAAATTTTACAGTAACTTACTGGCGAAACTGCTGCCAGTAATTTACTGTAATTTTACAGTAAAAAGTTTTACAGTGTGTAGCAGCTTCAGTGCTAGACTTCTGCTGGACATCTGCTCTGAGGTCACAAGGTGTTTCAGAGTAGGCAGATGTTAATTGGGATGTTCTAGCTCTGTTGAGCCACATGTGCTATCATAACTCACAGTTTCCCTCTTAAGGGTTCAGGATGTGGAGCAGAGAAGGAGGAGGATGTTTGCTTGGTGTCTGACTCAGCACAAGACAGAACTGGAGAAGGTTGTGGTTGGTAAATTGGATGCAAGGACAGTTTTGTGTTAGTCGGATATTTGCAGTCATGCAGACATCATTAGACTTGCATTGAATTATTTATGATTTTAACTTAATCTATTTGAAAATCACAATACGTTATTATTAATATTGTTGTTAATTGGTATTATATCCTTCTGTATGGAATAAAAGAAGCAAAAATCCTCTTTTAACTCACCTCACCACAATCTGAAAATTAATTTCCAGGTGAAATAATCACAGCATAATATAGCATAGGGATAATAGAAATATGTCTACTATCAGAGATTTTGTTACACTCTTTATAATGAGCATTGCATTATTGTTTTAGGTTTTTGCCCCTGTCCAAGACACCCTTGTGTTCGGTCTCATAGGGATGGAAATTGAGAACCAGTTCCAAATTGTCTCATGCATTGGAAATAAAAATGCCTCCAAGCTTATCAGTTCCCAAAATGTTAATGACAACAGAATGCATCAGAATGTGTATACTCAAAAAACAAAAGTTTATCAGTTTGAACGTAGTTTTCAGTTTAATATGTCACAAAGGATTGGTAAATGATCACATTCTGTTACGATTTAGACAACCTCCCAACTTCTTGGGAATTGGGATTGTGCCTTTCTATGCACAAGTCCAACACAGCAGCACATCGGAGGGTAGAAATCCTATGTTATAATAACTTTAGTGCCTTTTCTATACTGTGTTGAGAGTCAGAGACAATAAAACATTTACATTGACACTGAAAACCTGTATAACCCTGCATACCTTTTTTCCCTGCACAAAAAATGAGGGAATTTATGCAGAATTGACAGTGGCACTGTTATCAGTAAAATCCACAGTGCCGTCCTTTCATCTCTTTTTGAGACAGAACATCATTAAAATGCAGTTTCCTCGTGACATAGTGGACTCATGCACTATCCTTAATACAATGAAACTGCCCATCACAAATTGAACAAGAATTTGATTTTTCAAAACCATCAATTCTATCCACTGCATCCGTAAAAGGTAGTGTGGATTCATAGAGGAAAAAGTGAAGCTGAGTCACTCTGACCCCGCGCTGACTGTCTTTCAGCGGGAAAGAGTGAGTTCCTGTCTAGCTCTGACCCCCCACGACCCTCCAAAGTACCACAGATTGGGAAACACAGGGCTAGATGAAAGGACAGAAGGAAGGAAGTCCTCTGAAGGCAGCTCCTGCTGTGTCATGAGCGGCTGGATGTACCCAAACTGTCAGCTTTAGCCTGTAGGTCTGTTGCTGTGGTTGACTCATCAGAAGCTTGCTGGCCCCCGCTGATGTCAAACCAACGTGCATATTGTAGTCTGCACCAAGTCCTTAAAAGGACTCTGTAACTGAATGCTAATGTCATGTTGTTAACTGTTTGAGGGCTGTGTCCTGCAGGGATCACGTACTGCTTAGAAACAGTGTGTTGAAGAACAGTTACCATGTTTCCCCATAAACTGTGTCCATTATTGGGTGAGGTCATGTGATGATTAGCGTATTCCTGAGAAGTGAGTCATTCGTAAAACCCAACAGCCTGCCAGAAGCCATTAAGATACCATTAAGATTGGTAGGTTACCGTTTTCAGATTAAGATATATCTAAAGACCGATGACAAGAAAGAATTCCTCTACCATTTCCTAAAATGTTGAGGTCCTGCTCGGACACGTAAGATGGTTAATGAATTAGTATCCGTCACCATTCTCTTTCCTCTCTACCAATCCATTCTTTATTTTTTAATTTTTTATTATTATTATTTTTTTTATTAATTTAGACAAAACACAACACAAATCACCAATGGACAAACATAGAGAGAAACCCCCCCCCAAAAAACAACAACACAACAACAACAAAATCACAAAAACAACCCAAATAAATAAATAAATAAAACCACAAAAATAAACAAGAACCTTAACACATCAAAACTAAACAAGACACAACAAACATCAAACATATTTACCACATAAAACATACAGTATATCAATAAACTTGATAACCTAAGAGAAAATAAAAAAAAGGGTTAAGTTAAATGCCAGCCTTCCACTTCAATAAACCTTTCCCACCTTTCCAAATACCGTCCAACGTCACCATTCCAGTCAATTTCCTACCAATCCATTCTTAGCCTGGCATCATGCAGGTTAGATTTGGAGGACTTACAGCAGAGCCTGGTTGAAGTTGTGTGTATGACTTACAGATTTGGCACCAGTCCATTTGCTTTGGCGATTTCTAACAGCTCCGGATTAAAGACTTACCACTTGGCTGTTTCTTGTACCTCTCAGGTCAGAAATAGGCCAGTGTGACAAATACATTCCTGAGGCCAATGAGACTGTTTACATTTTGCCAGTCTGTTGACCCTTGAACACTGTATGGCTGAAACGTGCAATCTGGCTTTCCCCTCTGCGTGTGTGTGTTGAATGACATTGATTGTGTGACTAAATGTATTCAAAATGCAGCTACAGAGGGCTTATAAAAAGTTGTTGGGTCAAGTTTAACAATATCATACAGTTTTCTTTGCTGTGGCTGTAAAACTGTTGTAGAAAAACACACAAAGGTTGATGGTGACTCATGAATTGCTTACTGTACGTGATGGCTGTCATGGCTCAAATCATAGATAGATAGATAGATAGATAGATTACTTTATTCATCCCCGATGGGAAATTCGGTATCATTTCCATCAAAGTTCCAGTGAACATGTTGTCCAAACTATTGCAGGTTAATGGTCTTGTTAAAATGGACTTGCACTGACTCATGCCCATGAAACTTTTTGAAAGGTGCATTTTGTCGTGACAAATTATCACCAAACTGCAGTCTCCCTCAGCTCTGTGGAGGCTTTCAGTCCTTATTTAGCTCATATTTTGTTTGCAGCTGTGTCTTACCCGCCCAGTTACCTGTTACATGGGATGTGTCTTAACTAGGGATGGGCATTTTAAGTTATTTGCATATTCAAGTACTTGCAATAAATTGTGAGAGTACTCACAAAAAGTCTTTTTTTTGGAAGATGTCATGAAGTACTGTTGGGTTATGGGAGTTGTTGTTTTCATCGCTAAACAACCACCATTGCCAATGAAAATCTATCTGATGTGAATCTTGCAGAATATAGGCATTTACATGGTAATGTAGTATAGGAGTTATGTCTGTTGTTGTGACAAATTCACTCAGAACATTTCAAGGAAACTCAACACAATAGCTTTCCATATTCAAGTTTTTTTAACCATTAAACCACTTGAGCATTCAACTTTGCAAACACAGGGCCACTGGCAAAGACCCTTGGTTACTCAAATATAACCTTTGGTCACATGACTTTGTCATATTTGTCTCAGCATTGCGTGTGCTAACTGCTGACTCTCATGCTTCCTGGATACTGCTTGTTAACATTCTTCTTCACGCTATTGAGTACCACACTGGTGGTGGAGACTGTTGACCTTTGATGTATCATGTTACAGAAAGTAGGGGTGGGTAAAAATATCGATTCATCAATGCATTGAAATATATTTTTTCCCAATTCAATATCGATTCATTAAATCCTCTGAATCGATTCAAGCTCCTGGCCAGTGGGGGCGCTGTGAGCAATACATTTGCTTTGTACAAACGGAGGCCACACAGCAACAACAACATGGCAACCAAAGCAGGTAGCAGCAGTAATAAACCACCGCCTTCAACTTTAAAATCAGATGTATGGAGTCATTTTGGATTCCAGTGTAAACCCGGAACACAGGAAATAGAAAAAATGTTTCAGTATAATGGTGCTAATGCTTTATTTTCAGTTATTTTATTGCTCAAAAATGTTATGTGAGTTATATATATATATCACAATTGGCAAGAGAAAACAAATATAATTTAAGTTGACATGCACTTTACTTGAATGTTAATACAGTACTGTCATTTTTTTTTTTTTTTTACTTTTGTAGTCCGTTTTCAGTATTATTGTGCTATTGCTTTATTTTCAGATGTGTTATTGCTCAACAATGCTATGAATTATACCATGGCTGTTCATATGGGCATGAAAATGAATATTTATTTTAAAATGATCAACAATTACTCTGATGAATTATTTGTGTAATTCTTATTATTGAATCGATATCGAAGCATTTAAATCAATATTGAATCGAACCGATATTTAATTGAATTGTGACCTAAAGAATCAAAAGTTAAAGAAAAGAAAGTTTTTAACAATACCCAGCCCTAACAGAAAGTATTGCAGCCTTTTCAGCTAAGCTTTAAAAGTTACCACTGGCTTATCAAGTAATAAATGATCTGCCTTCTCTGCTACCTCTGCCGGTTTTAGAAGTTGGTGGATACCCTTTGCAACCACCTTGCTAAAGTATGAACTATGGGATCCTCATGATGAACAAACATGTCTTCAATAGACGAGAGAGAACTAAAACCCACAGGTGGGACCAAGCACCAGGCTGGCCTAGCCTGATAGATTTACAGTAGCTTGTCCAGTCTTGTTCAGAACCATTTTAATATTCTGAAACGTACATAATGGCTTGTCCTTTCAGCTAACAGTTCAAGAAGCGTCTAACAGCTGCTCCGCTTATAGACGTTAACCTTCCTCTTATGTCAGGCCCTTTCACTCCAGTAAGCCGTCCATCCCTCTAGAGACCACATCATATTTCACATTCACTCTCTGGTTGTGTGTTGCGGAGCCCCGGGGCCTGGTTATCTGCCTATCTGGACAAGAGACGAATTCTTCTCTGGCAGGCCTGATGGAGAAACAAGCCCACTAAATGTTCTTTCCCAGAAGAAAGTCAACAAACCTACACAGGCCTTGTCTCTGCTGGTCTTTTTTTCCATCAGTCTGTGGGTTGCTTGCTTTGACCATGGCTATCCTTTTACCCCTTTTCACTGTAACAACCTGTGAATCTGAGCCTTATCACTCTAATATCAGAAGTGAATTGAAAGGCTTGTGTTTGTGAACCATTGAAGCTTTACCTGCTTAATTATACAGAAGGATGCTTAGCTTACACCTGCTTCATACAGCAGCTGCCTGAACCACTTCCCCAAACACAAGGTAAAACAAGAGTTCAGCTAATGTAGTATAGAAAGAAATTGTTCAATATTTTAACAAACACCTTTATTGTGTTATTTTTTTCTCAGAGAATGAGAAGATTGAAATCAGCCTCAGTCCGTACGTTGAATACACAACTGAAGATATGATATGGCTAGCTTAGCTTAGCATAAAGGCTGGGGGGGGAACAGCTAGCTTGACTACGTCTATCCTATTTCCAACCCACTTTAGATTAAATCTCGAATTAACAATTTATCAGACCACAATTGAGACAAGAATTAACTAGATAGCTCCTCTGCCTCACTTCCCTTTTATCCTCGAGATGAAAGAAGATGGTAACTTCGAAACGGACCTTCAGTTAGCGACTGACTCAAATTAGCTAGCGCAAACCCCGGCAACGAGGGACACAGTGGGCTGGTGGCCACCTGAGTTCAAGTTGCTACAGTCACTAGCTGAAGGTCGGTGTCCAGAACTGCAATCTGCTCTCCATCTTGTCAATCTAGCTAGATAACTAGCTAGATGCTAGCTACACACTTGTCACAGCATAGGAAAGGACACCAATGTAGCTGCATTGAGGCTTTCCTCATACAGAAATGGAGGTGATTTAATCTAAATTGGGTTGGAAAAACAAGAGACGTGCCCAATTAGTACTTTGGAGGTTGCCAGATCTGATCAGTCAACACAGGTGTCTCTACTGGCAGGACGGTGCTAAACCTGACGAGGGTTTACTCTCAATGCATGGTTCCCATAAACTTGCACATTTCACATTTATGTTTCATTTCTATTGAACTGTTCCTTTAAAGTCTAATTACTTAAAATTAAGCTTTTGGTTGGCCCGTGTATATGACCTATTTTTTACATTTTTGTTACATTATCAGTGCTCAATACAGAAACAAAATGAGGTAATGATAAATGTTCACTAAATAAGGACCTTTAGAAGATTACATTACTTTTTTCTTACACAGGCCATTGCACATGGCATGACATGACATGCACTGTATGCTGAATCAGTGTCGCACACAATTAATGGCAAATGACACGGTACGTATTTTCTACCAATTCATTGTTATGTTAGGTAAACATTGACATGACTTAACCCAGTTACTATTTACCTTTTTGTGTCGTACAACGCCGAGTGGTTTTCCCACAGGTTTTGAAACATGTTTGATGTATTGCCTGTTTTAAGTTAACGGCAACTTTTTGTGCATGTTTTCCACCTGGGCAGACCGTCTTCAACAATGACATCTGGGTCTTTTTTGGTAGCTAAATCATTCTCACACGGATGATTTTACAAGTTTTTTCTGAGGGAATAGCTCTTCCCCTTTCATGCTTTACCTCGTGTCACCTCCGTCTGCAACTGCACGGACCGAAAACAAAGAAACACAAGTGGTGACTCGCGGTATTTGTGTAACTTTATTTTTGTTCCGGGCAAGTTGCGCTGATGTACCAACATGGTTCCAGCATAATCTTTTCTGGAAATTGGCGGCATTTAGGGAATGCGTTGAATTAATCAGGAAAACGGGTAATCATGACATCCCTATTTATTGGCTTGGGAAATCTTTGAAGATCTGAAGCGAGGAATTTAAAATGACCTGTTTCGAAAAAAAATGTAGCCTGAATTCATCCATTAGCCCCAACTTTGTATCTCTCCTGGTTCTGCGACAGCTAAAAAGTATTTCCTGCAGGCATTGCTTAAAGCTTGTGACTTCCCTGTGTGACTTCTCACATTGGAATGAATTAATTGGGACTGTTTCTGTGGTGTATCTACTCCTCCTTCTATCCAGTTAAGCCATGATCCATCCTCCCTCTCTCTGTTTATTTATTGAAGCATGACTTAAAGCCAAGTACTTTTCATCTGGTGCTTTAAATGTGATCTGTGCTGCACCTGTTAGACGCAGGCCTGCATCTTTTAATGTGACGGGGATTAAAGTGTAATTTGGAAGGAATCTGTTTTCATGCTTTCTTCTGTAGAGCTATCAGCATCATGCTTCATCATGGCTGTGTGTGGGTGTTCAGTTACCTTCCTAGTGGATCAGCCTGCAGCTCTGCACAGGAAGGCCGACCTTCCTCTGGTCCTGGGTGTGCTGAACTATTTAGTGGAACTGGCATGAGGGAGATGAAGTGATTGAGCAATGTGAGGCTGGGAAGAAAGCCACTTTTACAGAGTACATTCTCACGCTACTGTCTGTTTGATGTGCACATGTGTGCAATCTAGACTTTGTTTTATGCTTTCACTTTGGGTCATATTTACAGGTTCCCTTGTTGGGTTTGATTGCAGATGGGGAGATACACTTTTAGCCAAGTTATCTTGGCAAAAAACAAACACAGGTGTGGCCTCATTTTTTAACAAAAACAGAGAATTAAAATGCAGTATATTTCTGTTTCTGTCTGAGTTAAAGCAAGAATCAGATAAAGAGTTGGGAATGCACTAGGGGTGTGCCATATCGTATCGTTCACGATAATATCGGTATATTTTTTTTATGGTTAAAAGAAATGCATATCATGATATTGGCAATGTTCCTACTTCTTGATGTAGTGGTTAAAGTTGTTTTAATCACAAAAAGCTACTTGCTCCCTGTCGCTAAACACATGCACCTTTCAAAATAAGAGCGCAGTGTGTTAAGAGAATCCACCACAGAATTTACAAGAAGACTGTCAAAATAAGATGCCTTAAATAAAACATACCATACCATAGAACCTTTATTCCTCCTTTACAAAATTTCATTAAAATATGCCCCCAGAACCCCTAAATGGTTATTTTTATTATTTGCTCATACTCAAGAGTCAAGAGTAAATTTTTTTGTATTTGGCAACTGTTGAGATTTGCACTTCAAACTACATTTTAGATGTTTTATTATTTATACAGACTACAAAAAAAAATCTAATTTTCTATCTTTTTAAGTATTTCCTAATATCGTCAAGAATATCGTTATCGCAAAAATAGTCTGCAATATCATGATATTCTTTTAGGGCCATATCGCCCAGCCCTAGTATGCACTCACTGGCTAAACCTCATACCAACTAGGATAACTGATATATGTGTACCTGCTCTACAGTCCTCAGTTTACAGTCAACCTATTGGGTATCCTGCTCTTCACTCTGGTAGTTGATTTAGTGAGAACCTGGCACCCTACTGCAACTGGAGCCCTCGGGGTTGCCCACTCCCTGCAGCTGCTTTGCTGCACTCTGACAGGCTGTCACAAGTCCACATCTGAAGAGGTTTGAGTCCTGGACAAAGGTCAAGGCATCTGCAGGTCTAGACAGGGGTGTGGTTGACGAGTCACCGTTGATGCATTGAGATATACTGGTGGCTAATTCTTTTGATTTCTTCTGATTTTACCATCCCTACACATCCCGCAGCTTGTTTACCATCCAAACTGCTCACAGCCGCGCCCACACACTGAGATTAGAGAAAGCAAGTGTGGATGTGACAGGATTATGGCCTGTGTGCTTGCTGTGTGTCACTGTTGCATTTCGGCCATTGGTTTCTTTGGTTCTTTCAGATGCTATTGATTTTTAAATTGTTTAAGGCACTGACTGGTAAATCTGGGAAGAATGAATCTCAGAATGTCTACAATGAACAATGAACCCCAGGACTAAGTCTGGAAAATAGTTATTTTTGTATTTTATTGATTATGTGGATAGATGATACTTTACTTTTCTGCTGGTTTTTGCTTTTAAACATTTATGAAAAATAAGTGTAAATCAGAAGAGACCTGCTCATTATTTCATTACCAATTGCAATTATTATTATTTTTTGGCAGGTTTGATTGGGTGAGTAATGTCGTCATGGAACAGATCAGATTCTGATCACCTCAGATGTTTTTTAGAAACACATTTTAGTGACTGTAATTTGTAATTCTCGCTGCTATTTATGATAGTTTGTGACCATGCCGCCATGTTTTTCCTGCTTCAAAATGGACCAAGCACTGCACCAACGAGCACGTGTCACTCAGTGCTACATCACATACTTTGTTGCTCTGATTGGTTGTATGTCTCTCTTTTGTCTGCTTTTGTTACAAACCAAAAATTACTTGAGAGCTCCCAGAATAATACGCATTAGCAAATTAGTCTTGCATTGCCAGGCTACACTATTATAACAACTATTCAGTATCATAACCCTTATTCGAGCCTCAGAGTTCAGTCAACCCAGTCAAATAATCACACAATGTCAGCAGCGGGTGTATTGCCCCATTTGTCATTCTTTCTTTACTAATTTCTCGCCTGCCTGGCTGTTACATTCAGCAGGCTGGAAGTTTTCTGAGCCTCACTGAAGTTTAACTATTAGCTTTGTAATTAATACATGCAAGAAAGGAGAGCACAGAGTTGTACAGTAGTTTCCCATGGTCTGCCAGAATAAGAAACATACCATGGGTACGCCTCTGTGTTTTACATATGTGGTCTAGTTTTAAGGCTCTTCGAAGGTTAGCTGTTTATATTCCTGTCCATTATCCTTCACGACTCAACACCCAGAGATAAAGGAATCAATTTGAAATGTTAGATATTGTTAGATGTAGGGTTGTCACGATACTAAAATTTTCAACTCGATACCGATACTCAGGAAAATATTCGATACTCGACACCATTTTCGATACCACAAGGATAAAAACAAAGACCCCCAAATTTAACAGAAATATTTTTATTAACAAGAAAAATGCAACATGTTAAAATGAACAGAACCACAGGTTAAATATTTATAATAAAAAACAGTTGTGCAAAAAGAAACTGCAACTGTGATAACAAGCTTCAGGTCTGAGGTAGTGCAAAAAATAAATAAATACAATAAACAATAACAATTAGAACAATATTTTGAGGTTGTATGGTTTAGCTGCTTAATAAATTGTTGTATCGATACTTTTGAAAATGAGTATCGTATCCAGATACGTTTTAGTATCTATACTTTTTTGAGTATTGATACTTTTGACAACCCTAGTTAGATGTACGGAGCTAATCCCATCCAGCTTCTGATTATTTAGTTTTTGAATTCCATTTTCATTTCTCCTCTGTAGCATGAAGAATCTGTTAAATAGTTCCTGTAGCCAGTCTGAGGTATCATCTCCTCTCCTGCATGCCTCCATTCCACATCGGTCATGACTAAGCCTTGGAGACTAGTCTGTGTTGACCGTGTCACATTACAATCCCTACTTCTCTGGGAAGGATGGATCTGAGTATATGAGTAACCAGATACAAGCCTCCGTCTCACTACAGTGGCGTGACATATGCAAATAAACAGATAACCAAATATTAAAACCCATGAGGATTTTTACAAGCAGTGCTATTGATAGCTGTGCTTTACAGTGTTTTTGCATTTTCCCCTTCCATCTCCTCTTGTGGTTCACTGTGTTTATGGCTGCATAGCTGCGGCGCCCGCTCCACTCTGGTTATGAAAGGCATGAAGGTGGGAGAAGTGGCATTCAAGTTGGGATTTGAGAGGTTTGCTAAATCAAATAGCTGCGGCGAGTGCTGGCAGGCTGCTCTAATCGGCCATGTTTGACACCCATAAGCAAGCAGTCTGGGCAACGGCTCAGACTCCCCCGAAGCCGTTACTAATATGAATTTCATAAGAGAGACCCTTTGTCGTCGGTAAATATTCCCCCGAGTCGTTTTCTTAGAGAGATTTGATGGTAATTTTTTCATTGGCTGTGCTATTTTGCACTTTGATACCAATCCATTTGAAACCCCCCGTCATGGTTGGAATGGATCTAATATAGGCAAGCAGTATAGATACAGGGATGAAATGTGGCTCAGTCACAGTGAAGCCCTCTCTGGCTTCTTTTGCACAGAATTAAAGGTTGTTGTGGCAGCACAACTGAACAGTCTGATGCCACATTTCCATTCCTTGGCTCGGCACGGCTCCTCTCAACTTGACTTGCTCTTTTTTGGTTTTCCATTAGCCAAAGTGGATAGTACCTACCTTTTTCTAGCTCCACCTTGTTTAAGGTTTTAAGCGACCTTAACCAAGCGAAATTCAGTTTTGATCTAGAAGAAGAAGATGAGAAGAAGATTACTTTATTAATCCCACAATGGGGAAATTCAACCTCTGCATTTAACCCATCCTTTTTTACACACAAGTGAACACACCATGCAAGGAGCAGTGGGCAGCACATTACTGTGCCCGGGGAGCTGTGCGGGGGGGTTAGGTGCCTTGCTCAAGGGCACTTCAATCCTTCAGTTCAAATCCCGGTACCTGTCAGTACCGGGATTTGAACCAGCGACTCTCCAGTTACAAGCCCGATTCCTAACCTCTAGGCCATGGACTGCCCCTTAGACAATAATTTCATTGTTTCCTCATTGGTAGACTGCTTTAAGGGTGAGCGGCGGGTAATAATACATGGGCTTATTATCTTAAGCCTATGGCATTTTACACTGCATAGATTAGCCGATTGGCTAACATTTCCTCTCTTAAGTCCTAGCTCCTCTACTCTTTCTTTGTTTAAGCCAGCGCATCCCTCAACAGAACACCGTACATGACAGCAAAATGCAGGAAAGGCTGTCATACTGAGCTGAAGTGAATCAAGTGCACATTAATTAGGTAAATAAAATGTTGTCTTTCCAGTGGATGACATCCCCCATAAGTCAATAGTAGGAAAAACACTTTTTATTTTAAAAACGCAGCACACACATACTTTTCTCTATTTGGTTGCCTATGAAAGGACTCAGTGTCTGGTAGAGATATCAGCGATCAAAATGCTGCAGGTACTATCCACAGTAGAAAATCAAAAAGATAAAAGTTACCTGGTACCAAAAGTAAGTCAAGCCAGTTAGGCAGATCTGTACCATGCTGTGTAAACAAAGCATTCATCTTGGAGTACGACTGCTGACCTATACGGTCAAGTGGAGCTGGTTAAAGCTTCTTATTTGTTCTATTTCAGTTATCACTTGTGAAAAGGTAGGTGGTGATAACTGCTTTTACCACTATTGTACGATCGAGTAATACATAGCTGTCCGTCTAGATTAACTTTATTCCCACAGATGCCTGGAAGATTCTTGCTTTTGAAGGATGCTACTTTTCTTAAATACAGATGAAAGGTCATCAAATACTTGTACTGCATTTTTAAATTGCTTCAACTGCATAAATAAAGTGAATCGATTTGAAGGGAAGCACACAGTGGTTTTGACAAGACAGAGAGAAAATGACACATGGCACAAACAAAGGATGCTGCATACGCGTTGTCCCTTTAAGTCTGGGTTCACTGAGTCCCAGGACATTACAGACGTGATGAGATTGACCGAGGACATGATGTTTTTCCACAGCACTGGGTATTAATGTGTCGGCCTGTTTAGTGTTTAAGAGATGACAAACATGGAATTCATATGTTTATCGGCTCAAAGGCTGACCTGAAAATCTGCATGGGATGTGGGAGCTGAAAATGAAGTGCTCAGCTGCACAGCGTAGCCCGACTGTCAGAAGCAGAAGTGATTCAAAAGCCAGATGGTTTGGAGACGTCCTCTGCCAGAAGCAAGTTGAGCTTCGGTCAACAAATGTTTGTGTGCTCTGTGAGCTCTGAGGCTTTGTCTGCTCATGTGAACAGACACACACTCCTATAGGCTGATCCTGTATATGAATAGCAGGACTGAGCTTAGTTGTTTGCATAGGGGCATAACAAATATATGTGAACAATATCAAAGGGTGTAACACAGCTATTCATTCACCTTGTTGACTTTAGCTTCATGCATATTATCTTTCTGTTGACACGCAGTGATAATGTTTGGAGTGACAAGACATTATTACAGGTAATTATATTCCTACCCGTTTTTGATCTTCAGCTTCAGACATACATACTTTATACTCTGCTGTTTATAGACTTGAATCTGGATAATACCTCTCAGATTTAGCTTGCAGCGTTTGACCCGAGGCTCTGTATTCTGTTCTGTTGTTTACAGGCAGACGCAGTAATGAATGACGAGCATGCTCTTCACAAAGCATCAGTCCTTTTGAAATTTGAATAAAGGAATAAACTTGAAGAAAATTACAGTCGGATGCTTTTAAGTACATGGGAACACCCAGATTTATGAATGGACTGGTTTTCTTGCAGCTTGCTTGCACCTTTGTTGTCCTGCACAGCTGTGTGAGAGAGAGAGAGACACACACACATGTGCACACACACACACACACACACACACACACACACATGCACTCTAAAACTCCCTTTATGACGGAACTGTAATTGGAGGCATCACTGTGTGACTGCCAAATCAATGTGGGACTTGGGGATTACTCTATATGGTTCAGACTTCCTATTATAATTAGGTAACCCACATATTCATATATTAATGTTTGTTTTTTTAGTGTTTTTAAGTGAATGAGGGAATAAAAATAAAAGTAAGGACAAAGAAGCAAGACTGATGAGGATGCTTAAAGAGATTTTCAGCATCATTTTTCTTAAATATGAATTATTAATATAATATATATAGGCTGTTTTAGCAGAAAATGACTATGGTTGCAAGCGATGCATATTTTCATTATGCAACAAAAGTTAAACTTTTTTTTAAAAAGTGTATTCATATAAACATTAGCAAGCACCCCCCCCCCCCCCCCCCACACACACACACACACACTCACCAGACAAAGGTAAACAAATTAGAAAAAAATATGAAGTTAAAAATATATAATTATAATTAATTATAATTATTATTATTTATAATTAATTATTTTTTATAAGAATACTAATAATAGGTTTTTTTTTTTTTTTTTTTTAACTTTTTATTTAACATCATCATCAACAAGCATCATACAAGAAAAAAGTGTTAAGACATTACAATAAATAAATTAAATACAGAAATAAGTATTTCTGACATAACATAGTTATAAAGTTAGTGTTAATCTTGTAAATAAATAAAAATAAATAGTTGAATATTTAGACAATCAATGAAATAAAATGTCAGAAGTATTGATAATTATGACAACAGGCAGAGTAGACAGTATATATAATCTGTGGCTAAGTGGGGTTTTTCAAATAGGCATCTCTTTCCGGCAACATTTCATCCCATCATCCTCTCCATCAGACACCCAGATATTGTGAAATGCAAGACCATCTTTGTATAAAAGTGTCCATATTTAGCTGCAGGCTTGCAGTCATTCGTTCCATCGTGTAGACATGTTTCAGTCTCTGGACCCATTGACCAATATTTGGTGGTTTTACATCTCTCCATTGCACGGTGATCATTTTCTTTGCTACCAGTATAATACGTTTTAACGCATGAAAACACATTGGTTTGTTTCAACAGTTGGAAGCTAATTTCCTAAAATGAAGAGTCTTAAAAATATTTTAAAACATTTGTTTGTGAATTCTGTGTTGTCATTTACATGATGATTGTTGTGAACTTTTTCGACTTGCTGCGTATAATAATATGTTGTGCACATAATGATCAGCAAAGTGCTCTCCTCTTGTTGTCAGTATGGTCTATTTACAGCCTGCTGGGAGCCCCCAAATAGACCACACCTGCTGCTGCATTTCCCTGTAATTAGCATTACAGTCTATCTATAATGGAGCCATCTCCAGTGAGTTATCATAATGAGTACAAGAGGGATGTTAAGGTGATCATTAACTGTCAGGAACAAAGACAAAGCGGCAGTTGTCTTAAGGGAAAGAGGAAGGAATAAGCAGAGAATGAGACAGTCAGATCCAGCTGTTATTGCAGGTTTTAGAGTGGAAAGCTTCAGCTTGCTACATGTTTGATGGACTGACTGTTCTGCTTGTACATCCATTATTGTGAAGACATCCTCTGCTCAGGGAGAATTATCTCACAGCCTCCTACACTGTCGCCTGCTCTCTGTCGACTCTCCTGATGGATGAGAGGAGGAGGCGGTCAGGGATATTACTTTCATCTCCAGGGTGTCCTCTGAGCATCAGTCATATCTGAGCTGGAGACGGACAGAGGACAAAATGCTATTTCAGGACACACACACACACACACACACACACACACACACACAGACACAGACATGAGCTTACAGTTCGCCCAGTCATCTGAGTTATTCAGTGACAGTGCGGCAGATCAGTAGTTTACATAGGTTGTTTACCTTAAGGCTTCTGTGTTGTTTGTTTTAATGACCATGTGTGCGGGAGGAGAGCACCACACCAAACTCCACTGATCATTGATGGTGTTTTGTTCTCTGTTACATAGACAGAGAAAATATTTTTGGACACCATATTACACAATGCAAAAAAAGAAAAGTTGGGTGAACTCAAAATTTCATGGCAACAAACTTCGATAAAATTTAAATATTTTAAGTTTTGTTTTTGAGTTAGCTCAACTCTGAATTCAGATTTTTGTCAACTCAACTGTAAGTTGTACTAACTTATAATTTTACATTGTAATAACTTTTAATCCTTACTTCTGCTAACTTCTGCAATGTGCTGAAGTGGCACGATTGTAACGCCGCTATGAAATGTCAGCTAATGTTGCGACCACAATTTTGAGTTAGCATTGATACGTTAATGGCTACTCTTGTAGCTGTAACAAGCAGCGCCACTAGCATCAGTTAGCCGCTAGCATCAGTTAGCCGCTATCATAAATTAGCCGCTAGCATCAGTTAGCTGCTAGCTTTCGCTAATGAATTTCACGGCTTTCCCGCATTTCACAACAAAGAAATAAGAGTTAGCAGAACTATTGTCCCTTGTTGTGAACCCCAACTTAAAAGATATAAGTAACAACAACTCACAAACTTGTTTTTGAGCAGACAACTGGCTTCCTTCGTTGTGCTAACTTACATTATTGCCCTAAATGTCAATAATTTATATTTCCAAGTTTTACCAACTTAAATCACTGTTTTAGGCCAAAAAATACAAGTTGGCTTTTTTGCAGTGCATTACATTACATTACATGTCATTTAGCTGACACTTTTGTCCAAAGCGACTTATAATAAGTACATATTACTGTGTATTCTCTCTGGTTTTTAAGATTTTGTGTTTTAATCTGTGAGTATAATCTGTGAATGAAAAAAGCAATAAGCAATTACATTTTTTGAATAATGTATTTTTAATCACAGTATACTTTCGATACAATACTATAATATCAATTCTGTTATTATTTCTACTGGTAGTGACAGTGTCCACATTGCAAAAAAAAGCAGTGCTGTCAAACAAATGTGTAGCCTAGTGGCCTAATCTCTGGCTCTATTTTTAGATTAGAGGATGATGTAATACAAGCAGTAAAAAGCAAAGGCATACTGTGAGTGTGTGTGTGTGTGTGTGTGTGTGTGTGTGCATACTGACGGGGGATGATGTGTGTGTAAGGATTTGCGTGCATGTGTGTAAATTCTTGAGTGTATTCTGTGAATGCGTGAAATCCTGCTGCAGCTCATCCAGATGTCAGGAGATTTTGAGCCAAAGCTGCTTTGATTTTTTCTTCTTGTTATTATCCACTTAAAATATTTGTTTTGGAATTTGAGTGTTGTAGAAAAACATAGAAAATAGATGCTCATTTCACAACCCCCCCCCCCCCCGCCCCCACGTGACGCTATTAATGTCACGTTGCTACTGTTGCCAAATGTGATAATCTGTCACCGTTCTCTGCCTCACATCAACACATGGTGCAACATTTACTGTTGACATATGGGCCTCTGCAGGAGGCTACTATTATTCAAATTATAGGCCAGGTTTATTGTTGGCATTAAGCTGAGTCAGGGTGTAGTGACACACACACACACACACACACACACACACACACACACACACACACACTGATACAGCATGCCAGTCAGAAGTGTTTCCTTCAAAGAGCTCAAAGTATGTTAGATGTTTACTGTTAGCTTTCTCAGATGTGTGTCATAAAGGTTATAGTATCTTTTAATCTCCCTTGTTAGTTGCCATAAACTGTGTGTCCTTACAGTAAAATGTAAAGAGGGAAACACTTCCTCCCTGCAAGAGACCGAAGTTGTGTCTTGCAGAAAATATTGGATTTCACCATTGAGTGAGTTATTGCCCCTCTGATAGCATCCTCTCCAGTTTCTGTTCTGTTTGAAGTGTCTTCTTTTTTACTTCATCATGAGGCTTTGAGATGAGCTGCTTTCTTCTACTCTGCCTCACAAAACACTCTCAATGCTGATGAATTGAGATCTCTTTGCTTGTCTTCTGTCATTAAGTTGAAGACCATCAACAGGGTCGAAGAGCGAGCAGAAGACTTGTTTAGTTTAAAGATGCTCCTGTCTGGCCTTTTCGGGTTGTTCACATTGCAATTTCCATGGCTACTAAGAATCTGACACTAATACAGTGGCCTATTTTAGTGTAGGAAATAACCTTGAAGCTGTCTTTCATCTCAGTTTGCTCACAGCCCCCCCCAACACTTGCACACTAAAGAAACTGCAAGGCTGACTGAACTCAGTCTGCTCTGCAATCAACCGCAGCATCTCAAGTCCCTGTGCAGATAAACGGAAACAGGCTTCAAATGCCTGATAACTGTATGAATGGGGCTCATGTATTTGCCCTGCCTATTTCCACATAGTCATTATTATTGACAAGTGTATTAAGGGCCATTGATCGAGTCATTTGTAATGCACATTGGCTGTTGTTATGACACCTCGTCGATCAGAGAATCCCCATTATGTTTGTGATTAGAGTTGATGTCTGATCTTGACTGTACAACAGAGGGATCCATGCTAAATAGAGTTGAAATAATCAGTCAACTAATGGATTAGTCGATAGACAGAAAAATAATTGCTAACTATTTTATAAGCGATTGATCGATATGGTTATTTTTTTCCACACAAAAGATGCAGAAAAAGCTGTTTTCAGCCTCTCAAATATGGAATTTTCCTGAATTTTCCTGATTTTTCTCAGTTTTCTACGATAGTAAACTGAATATCAAGTAATAAGACATTCAAAGACACCACTTTGGAACCTAATAAGATGACATTTTTCCACTATTTGACATTTTATGGATAATATTCATTGATAATGGGGGAAAAAAACTATAATTGCCACAGTATTTTGCATATAAGCTACTAAATTTATACAATGCACATACATGACCACCAACCACAACTGCTGCAGGTGCAAATGGAGCATACAGCTTTACAGTTTCAGGGAGGAAAATGATGTAGCAGGTTTAAATGCTTGTGTTGGATGAGGCCTTTTCCGTCCGTGCTGGCACTGACTGCACCCCTCAGCCCTGATCCTGACTGACTGAGGCAGGGCCAAACCCAGAGCCGGCTGTTTTCACTACAGTGAAGAGTTGGCAGTGTGTGAAAAGGAGGCCAGCTGACCTCTGTACCTGCCTCCCTTTCATCATGTGTTGCCACTGGGACTAGGACTGCATTGGTCTTCATGAACTAGCTCAACATCCTGGGCAGTGGAGTACAAAGCTCAAGCTTTTCCAGAGAAAGTGGCTGACAGTGTAAATATCCATGTTTTTCCTCAGGATTACAGTAACTGAGTCGTTAGGGATGGGCATTTTTCAAGCACCAGAACTCTATTTGATAGTCACTGGTCACTATTTAGGATCTAGCAAGTGAAAAATAAACCTGCATGAGAGAGACTTACTTCTTTTGCCCAGAAGCTAAGCGCTGTGCCATACCAACGAGCAATTTGGTGCAATTGCATCCTGTTCAGAAGCTTTCAAATTCAGCCCTGAACTGGCATTCAAGGCATTTTTTCGATACTCAATAGTATTGAAGCAATTCGATCCATTGCTAAAAAGTCTTGAAGTTGATTCCCGACCCTATACACTGCAAAAAAGCCAACTTGTATTTTTTTGGCCTAAAACAGTGATTTAAGTTGGTAAAACTTGGAAATATAAATTACTGACATTTAGGGCAATAATGTAAGTTAGCACAACAAAGGAAGCCAGTTGTCTGCTCAAAAACAAGTTGGTGAGTTGTTGTTACTTATATCTTTAAGTTGGGGTTCACAACAAGGGACAATAGTTCTGCTAACTCTTATTTCTTTGTTGTGAAATTCGGTCATTAGCGAAAGCTAATGGCTAACTGATGCTAGCGGCTAACTGATGCTTGCGGCGCTGCTTGTTACAGCTACAAGAGTAGCCATTAGCGTATCAATGCTAACTCAAAATTGTGGTCACAACATAAGCTGACATTTCATAGCGGCGTTGCAATCGTGCCAGATAAATTCACAGTTGAGCAAACTCAAAAACAAAACTTAAAATATTTAGTTTAATTGTCCAACTTAAAATTTTATCGAAGTTTGTTGCCTTGAAATTTTGAGTTCACCCAACTTTTGTTTTTTTTGCAGTGTAGGTTTTTCTGCACACACTTGCTGTATAACCTTTAAAGAATAGTTTTTAGTAACACACACATTACATTTCCAGCAAAGGGCACATCAGAAGATTGACAACACTTGTATGTCTGTATGGTGAATATGAAGGTACAGACAGAGACTTTTAGCTTAGCTTAAAGGTAATACAATCTGTCTACCAGCACCTCTAAAGCTCACAGATTCATATGCTGCTTGATCTTTCATATTAATAAGTGAGCTCAAGAGGTGCTGATTCCTGCTAAGCTAAATACCAAACCACTTATCTTGGGATGGTCCTTTTGGATGTTGATTATGGCAGAGAGTTATGTATCCTATCTACTGAGCCATTGTGAACCTCTAACAAGCCAAGCAAGTTTCTGCACCATTGCCCTGGGCAGCTAATGCAAACCAGACCCACTGCTGGGCGGAAAACATATTATTCAGCAAATAGACTGGATCCAACAAGGTTTTCTTTCTCTACAGTCATCATTACCACTTTTGTCCTAGCGCTTTGTGGAATTTCTTTCATCCTCTTCTTCTCCATTATCTTTGTTTTATACTGGCAACTAATGTTGAATCGCGCTGACCTTTTCTGCTCATGCTGCTGAATAAAGTTAAAGAGCGAGAGCCTATCAGGACATTCCTTTCATGACAGCTGAGCTACAGACTGCAAACAACATGAATGATGTCGTCCCCCTGAGGGTGACGCAGAAACGCAGAACACATTATGTTATGCTACAAGTCATAGCAGGTTAACCAACAGCAAATGTCAACTCTCACTGTGTTTTTACACAGGACGCTGGAGCAAAACAGCGTTTCCAGCTTCCTGGAACATTGTCAACTTTTGCCAAATCATTTTCTTGAATTAAGAAGATTTTGTTTTTGTTATGGGGATGAACTTACCATTTCCTGTGTCTGGAGTGATTTGTGGCACACAGACAAGTCTACAAACTTCTGCCCCCAGTGTTTCCTGTTTGTGTGGGTTCTGTGCCCTTACTGTGTCCGGCAGCCTCATTCCTAGACAGATAAGAGGTTGTTTGAGGTCATGTCGCTGTAGAAGAATGACAGTGAGACCTTAAACAACCTGGTCTTGGTCCACAATTACTGCTTTGATTGCCTAACGGACCAGTCATGTGTATAATTATATAGTTGGGGCCTATTTCATTAAGAGGACGCCAAAAGAGGTGATCATCCAAGTTTGCTTTCCTGTATTTTTAGTTTTTTTTCCCTCTCCCTCTCTTGCAGACAGAATGAAGATGCCTGAGGCTGGGAGTTAGAGTCCTCCACTAGAGAGAGCGTGTACCAGGGCTGGGGCTGGACCCAGAGACCCCTGCCGTGGGGGTGAAGGGCCCTCACAGCCCTGTGTGAGTCTGGACTATGGGGGATGGAGGCACCGGTGCAACTGGAGGAGATGGGGTGAACAAGTCCCATGTCCTGTTCGACAAGTTCGTCCAGGGGACCACATGTAAGGGCACGCTCAAGGCCTTCCAGGAGCTGTGTGACCACCTGGAAGTCAAGCCGGGTGAATATAGGATCTTCTATCACAAGCTCAAGTCCAAACTCAACTACTGGAAGGCCAAGGCGCTATGGGCAAAGTTGGACAAGAGGGCCTACCATAAGGAGTACAAAAAGGGCCGTGTCTGTGCCAACTCTAAGGTAAGCCCTGATAATCAAGTGCATGTTTCATTTAAGGGCGGCTTTGCTCCTTGGTGGCTTCAGTTCAGTGAGAGCCCAAATTTGATACCTGATGTGAAGGAATCACTGTAATGTGATGCTGATGTTTACCAGCCAGACCAGTGTGTGATTGCTTTATGTGAAAGGACACTGCAGGGACACCTTTTCATTAGTGTCAAGGAGAAAGTTCACTTAGAAATTTGATTCGTCGTCTCCTCTCTTTTCCAGTGTTTACTACCCCAAATTAAAGGTTGAGGCTGGTAAAGCGGCTGTGTTATTTTTGTCTGAAGTTAAATTCACATCTATTGAATTAAAAAAGTAGTGCAGGTTTGAATTGTGATTTACAAATAAAGTGTTCCAACTAATAAAATATCCTTTGAGATTAATAAAGTTCTACACTCTTTGTTATTTTAGCTTAGCCTATTTTATCTGATCTTTACGTAGTTTATGTTATCTTAGCTTAAATCAATCTAAAATAAGCTAACCAACTTAAATAAGTTAGTAAGATAAGGCTTGTTATGTTTCTCCTTTGTGACATTATTTATACATATATAACAGAAACTATGTTATATATTCATTGTTAAATGTGAATATATTCTTAGAAGACTCAAATAATAAAGTAAATGCATGTAAAAGCAATCCCTGTGAGCAAAAACCTAACTTTCTGAACGCTGTGTTTCACAACTGTTTCTTCTACTCTGGAGATGGTTTGAGTGGAGAAAGAACAACACCTTCCTTCTGCATGGGGCTGATGCTGGATGGCTCTGAAGGGATAAATAACAAAAATTTTACTAGTTGTTATCACGTAAAGCAGCGGTTCCCAAACGTTTTTAGCCGCGCACCCCCTTCTTTGTCCCAACCGTGTTGACGCACCCCCAATCCCCCACACCTTCAAAAAAAACAAAATGCAATAAGCTTTTTTATAGCCATATTAAAGGCGGCATGTTTAATCATGCTCAAATGAGAACACACATACAATTAAATAATCACCATCACAACAATGCGGTCTCGCATTTGAATTAACCTGAACACAGTTTAAATATGATGCAACAAAGTTATGCTCAAGCTTCCATATTTAAGATCAAAGAGGATGATGACAGGCTCAGGATCAGAGGCAGAAAGCACATAAGTTGGGAAAATGTTATAATATTTTGAGCCGCGTTGAACAAAAATTGCAGCAAGTTTAAATGAGCGTGGAGCTAAACAACCCGTTATCATAACACAGGCTGGAAAAATGGAAGAAGATAACTTCTTCTACGCTTCATTTTAAGATGAAGTGCATTTTGAATAGCCTGCATTTATTTATTAATTAATATTACAGTTTTTGATTTTACATTTTACAAAGGAAATGTTTATTTACACTTCTTTATTGTGTGGGGGAAAAAATGTAATTGTGTAATTATCAGACCGCCATTACATTTTTCATCTTGCGCACCCCCGAGCAGTAGCTAGTGCACCCCTGGGGGTCCACGCACCACACTTTGGGAATCCCTGATCTATAAGATCTCTCTCTGTACCTAGTGTCTGATCATCGGTGCGGGACCATGCGGTTTACGTACAGCCATCGAGCTGGCTTTCCTGGGGGCCCGAGTGGTGCTGCTGGAGAAGAGAGATGCCTTCTCCAGGAACAATGTGCTGCACCTTTGGCCCTTCACCATCCAGGACCTCAGGGGCCTCGGGGCCAAGAAGTTCTACGGAAAGTTCTGTGCTGGTGCTATCGATCATATCAGTGAGTGCTCTTGACACAATTTACTTTCCTGTGTTTGCATCATTAATATTCCGTATGTGACATATTAGATCGTAAGAAGTGATTTGATGCGTTTTGAAGATGCATTTGTGGGTTTTGTAGTTCATTGAAATTTTCCTTTATTTCTGTTTTGTAGGTATTCGTCAGCTTCAGTTGATTCTGCTCAAAGTGGCTCTCCTGGTTGGCATCGAGATCCATGTCAACGTAGAGTTCAAAGGTCTCATCGAGCCCCCAGAAGATCAAGAGACTGAAAGTAAATCAGTCATTCTGCTGAAAGACAAGCTGAAGAAACATGAATGGAAATAGAACATGTGTTTCGTCAGCTAATGATCTGTCAGAGGCTTTAAGCTGGCTCTGTTGATGCATTTCTGTCTGATTACACACGCTGTGTTTTCTCAGGGATAGGCTGGAGGGCTGAGGTCCACCCCAGGACACACCCTGTCAACGAGCTGGAGTTTGATGTCATCATTGGAGCAGATGGAAGGAGAAACACGCTACCAGGCAAGTCTGCATGCACTGACTGGGAGAAATGCATTAGCAATGCAGCTTTTCCCTTGACTAAACAAGGCAAAGTGCAAACAGCACTATTTGTTTTTTCTTGGAGGTTAGTCATAACGATTATGATCTCACTTGTGTACGGCTGTGGTTGGGTGCCTGACCTCACTCTGCTCCTCACGTATAAACGGACATTTGTGCACATCTGTGCATGTGTGTGTTTGTTTGTGTCTGGCTGCTACGTCCTGACGGCTCTCCCAGCAGAGCAGAATAGGAATTGTTGAATCGGCTGTCTGTTTCCTCTATGAGTGTTAGGGCCTCCCGCACAGCCACATTGGCAACGGGAACCCCTGTGGAGTAGAGTACCATGACCCCTCTGTACTACTGACTGCAGCATCACTAGAGGGGAAGCAGCAGGCTCCCTCTGGGATAACCATGAACTGCAATCACACAGCTTGAACAGCTAGAAACTGTTTACATTGTCATGACACAGAACATCTGGTTACATTTATAGTGTACAGTGTGCATTTGCAGGGTTTGATATGTCGTAAAAGCAAACATGAGCACATGAGTGGTTTTGTTTTCTCTCTGTTTCTGAATTGATGGTGTCACAGTTCAAGTCTGTGCCAAATAATTCCTGACCTTGAGGCGGCTTCCTCCTCCTCTTGTAATGTCCCCCAGGGTTTCGGCGTAAGGAGTTCAGGGGCAAGCTTGCCATTGCCATCACTGCAAACTTCATCAACAGGAACACGACAGCGGAGGCAAAGGTTGAGGAGATCAGCGGCGTGGCCTTCATCTTCAACCAGAAGTTCTTTCAAGACCTCAGAGAAGCAACAGGTATGTCACAGCTCTGTGTGATGCATTGCTTTAGGAAATTAAAGTTGTTTCCTTCACGTTACAAGAACTGTCTTTACACACCGGGGACATTTCTTTGTGTGATTAATTGCCATGCCAATATAATTTTGATTTTGACTCATTTTTTTTCTGGAACAAGGACATTTGGAGCTTAGACACAGCAAATTAAGGCAACAACCAATCACACTGTGCAAAAGGATGATGACAATTGATAATTATAAATTGTGCCTATACTTATGAGGATTAAAAACAACAACACTGAGGCTTAATGTGAGGGGCTTTGGTTGTTGCAATATTGGTTGTGCCTCACTCCTAATCAGTGGTGGGAAGTAACTAAGTACATTTACTCTAGTACTGTACTTAAGTCCAATCTTGAGGTACTTGTACTTTACTTGAGTATTTCCATTTTATGCAACTTTATACTTCTACTCCACTACATTTAGAGGCAAATATTGTACTTTTTACTCCACTACATTTAGCTGACAGCTTTAGTTACTTTTCAGATTCAACATGAAAAAATACCATATATTTAATACACATTTATACAACATAACAGTGTATTAAGTAGTTAACATTAGTCCTATCTGGACAACAGTAAAATGCTACTTATATAAATGCATCAATACAAATAATCTTATAATATATTTAGAACATATAAAACAATCTGAGTGGGTCCATTCTGCATAACTAGTACTTTTACTTTTGATACTTTAAGTACATTTTGGTGCTGATACTTTTGTACTTTTACTTCAGTAAGTTTTGAATGCAGGACTTTTACTTGTAGTGGAGTAATTTAACAGTGTTTTATTAGTACTTTTACTTAAGTAAGGGATCCTAATACTTCTTCCACCGCTGCTCCTAATAACAATTTAAAATGGGTAAAAAGGTGCAGACTCTAAGGATTCAGTTGCAGGCCACCTGTGACGACACCTACCTGTCTCTCAAAGTGGCAACACCCTTAATTATGCATCACATTAAGCCTTAATATAATTTAAAAGGTGAGTTATATTTAAAATTCACCCCCCTGCATGGTTATCATGAACAGAGAAATTAGCTATAGTCAAAAAACACCTTTTGTACCAGGCTGTAAACATGTTTATGTCTGCTGTGAAGTTGGGCATTTTAACATAGGAATCTATGGGAATTGACTCCCATTGGGAGCCAGTCTCAAGTGGCCATTCAAGGAACTACATTTTTTGGCACTTTTTTAGCCCCAAGGTTGCAGCTCAGATGCAACACATCAGGATTCAGTATAAAAAATATACACAAGATTTTTTATTTTATTTTAATGATCTCCAGCTAGTTCCTGGAAGCTGTTGATGTCAAGGGATGTTTTGGTAAAGTAAGGCTAAACAGGAGAAATAATCTGTCCTTGGATCACACTTCTGAATTTGTCAGCTCGTCCAATTAAAATGCTTAATATTAGGTCTGATGCCAGGCCTGCCACAGTTTATTGCTGACGTGACAATGTCCCTGAGGCTTTGTTATGTGCTCTGAGTCGGGTAATTGCTCCTCTAATGATGACATGATAGCCAGCCATGGCAATAAGGAAAACGATTGTGTTTGCTATGTAACAATACGTCTTTCTCTTGCTTTTGCTCTTTTTAGGTATTGACCTGGAAAACATCGTCTACTACAAGGATGACACGCACTACTTTGTGATGACTGCCAAAAAACAGAGCCTGTTGGAGAAAGGAGTCATTCTGCATGTGAGTGATCAAAGCCAGGATCTCAGCTCAATGTGGTCTGTGTGTGTGTGTCTGTGTGTGTCTGTGTGTGTTTGAGAGACAATTGTTGAATGGCATTCTGTCTCTCTGTAGTAGACATAAAGGCTACATGCATGCACAGGCTGACAAAATCAGAAGTCTGTCCCACTCTTGCCTTTTTGTCTCACTCTTTCATTCTTTCAGTCTTTTCATTCTCTCTCTGTTTTTGCTCAGTATCAGACTAATGATCTAACCAAGCCAACAGTGTTCAGGGAAACACTGCCAACTCAAGCACACTTACTGACTGTTTGTGTCCTCACTATACACGGTAGTTTCCTTTCCCTGGCCGCTTTCCACAGGAAACAGGAAAAGACCTTTTTACATGTCTGTCTTCATGTACAAATATAACTGAAGGTGTGCTTTGTTTGTGTGGTTGCTTTTTGGATTCTAAATTGCCTTTAAAATTAGCGTTTTTGCAAACCGAGTCACTGTCATCTTTCTTTTCAGATAATTTTAGATGTGGCTGCAGATCTGTGTGTTTTTCCATGGTGAACTGATGACATTAATGGGGTTTTGGTATGCACTGAAGTCTGAAGCCTGAGGGCATTAGGAGTATGTAGGCATGTGTTAATGAAAAGCCATAATTTACTGGTTTAGTAGCTCCTGGAAGTTCCCTTTTAATACCAGACAAATCCTTTTATAGTAATGGAATTAAGTCGTTCCTGCCCCTTGGAAAGGGATAGAGGAAGGGTGGATGGGGTGGCTGAAGGGCTGCGGGTCCACACAGTTCAAGGCAGCTCTGCAAATTAAAAAGAACAACCCTTATTCATATCTTCCACTACCCTGCCCTTCCCCTCAACCAACCATGGCCACCACCAGCCTGGCATTGGACAACCAGGGAGCCTGAAGATGGAAGAATGTGCCTCTCACCGCCCTCTGTGAAAACATGTCACTTTGAAAGCATGCAGTGATTTGATGCTACATGTTGGGAAGACTTGTGAAATTCACAGCTCATTCCACTGCAAGGGCTTTGTGGTGCAGTAGCATCTTAAAGGGGCTGTCAACTTTAAATTGCTCCTTAGTTTAAACAATGTCACAATTGCAAAATGGCATATATATTCCAGCCACAAACAATTATAACACTGCCTTTATCTTCTAGTGTTTGTTTAGATGTACTCCCTGCTACAGTAGAATGCCTGGCATTCTATTAATATGTGTTATATTATTATATTTATATATTATTATTATTATTCAATGTCCTTTCTGTGCTGGCATTATGATCAGAAATTAATATGCAGCCAAGTTTGTTGGACTTGACGGACTTACTACAAAACATGGACCTGGTTGAGTGTAGCTTGTATTTGCTCTATAGGTTAATGTTAGGTGACCTTGCAAAATGTTGGATGTATTTTATACAGACTGCATCTACATATTGTATCAATACTGTGATGTGAGACTGTATTGTCTTATTATCTTTCCTGGTTTTAAAGGCTGCATCACAGTAAAGTGATGTTATTTCTGAACTTATCACACTCGACTAGCTGTTTTATTTTTCACAGTTACTCACTTCGTCATTAAATCCACATTACAGATGGTTATATATTAAAAATATCATGGTGTGGATATTTTATGAAAGCCGAAATATTGCTATTGGTGAAAAAAAAATTTAGACATATTTGATTTTCTCCATATGGTCCAGCTCTAACACAAGACATATTAAACTACTGGTAACCATAATAAGAATGCTTCTGCTTAATATTATGTTTCCAGATAATTGTTATGACTGGTCACAGCTACCAATTAGTTGTTACTCCAAACAAACTTTGAGAAATGGATTTATTATGATTTAATCACAGTTGCTTTGTCTAACCTTTGGTAAGTGGCCATGGAATAAATGCAGTAACACTCAATAACAGAAGAAGAAGATTACTTTATTAATCCCACAATGGGGAAATTCAACCTCTGCATTTAACCCATCCTTTTTGACACACAAGTGAACACACCATGCAAGAAGCAGTGGGCAGCACATTACTGCGCCCGGGGAGCTGTGCAGGAGGGTTAGGTGCCTTGCTCAAGGGCACTTCAGTCCTAGACCTGTCAGTACCGGGATTCGAACCGGCGACTTTCCAGTTACAAGCCTGATTCCTAACCTCTAGGCCACAGACTGCCCTGTCTATAGTTCTCACATGTCACCAAATATCTTATTATGCATCATAGTTTAGTTTGCACAATCAGCAGTTCAGGAGGTAGCAAGTTGTAACTGTTTCATGATATTTGCCACGACATCTATGCTTTTATTAGTTTTAATCTGCCACTTCTCATCTCCTCTCTCTTATGTCTCCTGTAGGACTATGCAGACACGGAGCTGCTGTTGTCCAGGTCTAATGTGGACCAGGCTGCCCTGCTGTCTTATGCCCGCGAGGCTGCCGATTTCTCCACCAACCACCAGCTGCCCACGCTGGACTTTGCCATCAACCACTACGGCCAGCCCGACGTAGCCATGTTCGACTTCACCTGCATGTACGCTTCAGAGAACGCCGCCATGGTGCGCCAACGCCACGGACACAAGCTGCTGGTGGCGCTCGTGGGTGACAGCCTGTTGGAGGTGAGAGACGGCGGAAAGCTTTCCAAGAGATTACATTTTACTGATCAAGTTTCTTTTTAAGACTTGCATCTCAGCAACCTTTCAGTTTTTTAGAACTGGTTCTTCTTTTTTTTTTTGAACAAGGTCTTTTTATTTGAGATTTTCACTATATGCAAAATACAAAATACAAACATAATACAGAGAGTAATTATCCGTGGTCACCACCCCCTAGACCTGTGCCGCTAAATCAAAGATAGTCATTTTATGTACTTGTTGATCAGGTAAATAACGTAAAAAATTAGGCAGAGACAGAAAACACCTATGTGACCATACAAGTAGGGGGTTCACATATATTACAGGGTTACATTTTCTGCTGCCATTTGATCCACAAAGGCCACGAAAGGCTGCCAGGTTGAATAGAATTTCAAAACAGACTCTTGGAGAGAGTATCTTATTTTTTTCTAGCTTCAGATGTTGCATAGTCTCTCTAATTCAGTGGGAATATGAAAGGGAAGTGGGTCTTTCCATCTGAACAAGATCAAACGTCTGGCCAGTAGTGTACAAAAGGCCACCATATTGGACTTACAATTACTTAAATCCACAGCCTGTGGAGTGACACCAAATAAAGCAGTGAGAAGAGATGGATCTATCGGCTTTAGTAATATTTTAGAGAGAGTATTGAACATTGACTGCCAGAAGTGATGTAGTTTTGGACATGTCCAAAACATGTGTAATAGAGTTGCATGAGCTTTCTTGCATCTATCACAGGTAGGGTTTAACTCCGGTCTCATTTTGGACAGCCTAACCTTTGACCAATGAAGCTGGTGCACTATCTTAACCTTTTTTCAGGCAAAGAACTATATTTGGTAACTTCAGGTAATATTTTGAGAAAAAAATTGCAAATTTACTAGATTAAAGTGGCAAATCTACAAGAAAAAAAGTTGCAGATTTAAGAGATTTAAAGTGGCAAATTGCGCAAAAAAAGTTGCAGATTTACAAAAAAAAAGTGGGAAAAAAGCAACTTTTTTCTCCCAGATTCACCACTTTAAATCTCATAAATCTGCACATTTTTTTCTCGTAGATTTGCCACTTTAATCTCTTAAACTTTTTTCTCAAAATATTATTTTCGTATGTTTTTTTTTATTTTTTACATATGCCGGCAGTATGTAATATCCTCCAATATTCTCTAGGGTTGAAATTTGGAATTTGCAAGTATTTCAATGAGTGCCCTATTAAGGGTTAAAGTGGTGAATCTGGGAGAAAAAAGTTGCTTTTTCCCCACTTTTTTCTCGTAAATCTGCGACTTTTTTCGCGCAGATTTGCCACTTTAAATCTCTTAAATTTTCAACTTTTTTTCTTGTAGATTTGCCACTTTAATCTAGTAAATTTGCAACTTTTTTCTTTGCCTGATAAAGGGTTAAATTGTACAAATGTATGCCTTTGGCAAATAGATGATCTGTGAATCCTCCTAATAACTTTCTGCCACACTGTGATCTGTTCATTTATAACTGGTTCTTCTGTGGCCATATTTGGTGATTGAATGTGGTGTTCACTGTTGTCTGCAGCCCTTCTGGCCCATGGGCACTGGCATCGCCCGAGGTTTCCTGGCAGCCATGGACTCGGGCTGGATGGTGAAGAGCTGGGCTCAGGGAAAAACGCCTCTTGAGGTTCTAGCTGAGAGGTGAGGGTGTGGGAACACACTCTTGTTCTTGCAATTACACACTTGTGCACACACACATGCATGTACTCTCTTTCCAAACACACCCTTTTATCTCTAAGTGCTTTACTAGGAAATGTGGCTGTATGTGATTTCAGGCCTCAGTCCCACCTCTGCTAGTACTAATGGGATAAGAGGTTCTTATAAAAGCTGAATGGAATGTGACTCCTCTGATTTACAGTTACCCTCTGTGCCTAATGATAACATTTTAATGTATTTCCTTAATCAGTTACCTTAGTTTCCCTATACAGTTTCCTCCCAACAACAAGACTCTGCTTATATAACACTTGGGAATATACTTAATGTTTTCCTCTTTCCTCTTAGGGAGAGTATATATCGCCTTCTGCCGCAAACTACGCCAGAAAACGTCAGTAAGAACATCAGTCATTACAGCCTGGATCCAACCACACGTTACCCCAACATTAGCCTTAACTTCCTTAAGCCCAGCCAGGTGAGACCAGAGCCAACAGTTGTCATCTTTAATAGAGAAGGAACATGTGTTTTGTCCATGTAATATAGTACGTTTTTTAAATTTCAGCGATGTAATACTGATGTGTCTGTTGCAGGTGAGGCACCTCTGCGACACAGGCGAGTCCAGGGAAATGCGCATTGAAATTGAGAATGTGATCAACTCGTCAACGCCCAAGTTGGCCAGGAATGGTTTGTAACTTTTTAATGCTTCAAAAAGAGACTTGACTTTTTAATTTTGATATTGGAAAGTACATTATTTAACATGCTGATTGTTCAGTGTAGGATTTTGCTGCAATCACTGTTGCTGAAATGTAATAATGAACTATTTTCACTCTAGACAATTATCTGCTTGACAAGCAGTTGCAAGGTAACACGAAATCGAAATGCATGGTGTTGCTTTTCAGGGATTCCTAATAGTTTTAACAGTTTGAAAGTCTGCTATGTGCTCATGAATGAATAATGTAAAATGGATAGTGAAAGTTTTTTCTGCGTGTACTAACTTGGTCACTGATACTCTCATTTGAGCTCCTTGGTTTTATCCAGCAGTTTTATTTCATGTCCATCCCAGCTGTTTTAAAGGTTTTCCTGTGAGTTCTGCATCCTCTCCTCCTAATCTCTCATTTGCATCCCTTTCCTCCTTTAAAATGTTCTCGCGGTTCATAATATTTCCTCATTGGCTGGTTAATACTGGTACTAACATGGATGATGACGCCATGGATGACAAAACTTAATGATCCTATGCTCAGCCTTGCCTGACCAAGGCCATGAGATTGCACAGCAAGAGATGTGTAGTGCTGCCCAGAAACGTTTTTATAATTCTTTCCATGTTTAATACAGATACTGTTCAACATGCTGCTTTACCATCAAGCCTTTAATTTTCCCTTTCCGCCACACCAGAATCCATAGCTCGATCCAGTAAGCTGCTGAACTGGTGCCAGAGACAAACAGAGGGATACAGGAATGTCAATGTAACGGACCTTACCATGTCTTGGAAGAGCGGTCTGGCCTTGTGCGCCCTCATTGACCGATACAGACCGGACCTCATGTGAGTATCTGAAGGAAATACGTGCAGAAAACATCACAAGCAGTACAGGTTAAAGCTGGTGTAGGGAGTTTTCTATAAAATGCCAGACACGTCAGTATCAACAGAGCGTTTCAGAGTTGGACAGAAAATGTAGCTAAAAGTGTATCAGGTTAAACATCAGACATAATGTCTTTTAACAGTTTAACATTTATTATAGGTCACAAAGAATTAGCAAACTACGCATTCAGTTTGATTTACCTTGACAATGTCCTTACTATTTCAGAATCAGGGTTTTTTTCGAGAGATGAAGAGAGAATGTTGTTTATATTTTAGCCTTATGTTAACCACAGCCTCAAACCTCTACCTACTGTTAGCATAAAGCTAAACTATTAGAGAGATGAAGAAAAATATGTTGCTAATAGTTCAGCCTTGTGCTAGCCACAGCCATGAACTTTTGGCTACTGTTAGCAACGTTTTTTGTCCCTCTCTCTAATAGTTCATCCTTCTTCTAATAGTTTAGCTTTCTGCTAAACGTAGCCATAAGCTCACTGTGAGCTAGCTGCAGTCATTAACCTTCGACTGAAGTTTGCAGAAGGCTAAACTATATGCAACACTTTCTGTCCTTGTCTGAAATGCTGTTTTCTCTCCTTCAGACCCTCTTTTTGACCACTTGTATTACAATATGCTGAAAGCTTATTACAGACTTTTTGCACAACGATGCCAAAACAATAAACCGCAACAAAAAACTGCTTACAACGGCTTTAATCTGCCAAGCATATCACTTTATGGTTTGAGTGACAGGGTTAAAACTGCTGCTGTGCCTGGAAATACCGTCCTGCTGTGTTTTTGTGTTTGTTGGTTGCAAAAGATGTTTAGTGTCTGGCTGGGACCTTGGTTTTAAGCTGTACATCACTGTAAATGAGGTGACAGCTACCAGTCATTATGGCCTCTTGGGTCCCTTAAGGGAGCCCTCCTCATATCCCGGCTTTCCCTCCCACACACACACACATAAACACTCTCCTTACAGTTACACACACGATAAACAACACAGTCTCCATCCGCATTGCCTAATGTAGTTTGTTACCCTCTGGAGGCAGCGTGGCAATTAACATTATAAGCTATTAGCATCTGTGTCCTGCCTGACCTTTACCAAGTAGTATAGCAGTTGTGCTCTGCCTCCTTTGATGGGCCTCATGATGGGAGGAGGGACAGTGATGAGTGGAGGTACCTTGGGGAAACTGCATTCACGTGTGTGCATGTACAAGATGGACGGTTAAGAGGGATTGAGTGGGGGGTTCACTCTGAACCTGATGTGATGTTCTGTTGCTAATGCTTTAAATGGAGTGGAGATGTATTGATGACCCATCTTAATGGTATTCTCAGCTGCAGTGTAATGACATTTACAGTAATCCTTTCCACAACATGTATAATAGACAGACATGCTTCTTCATTAGTGTTTAATGCAGGTTCAGTATCAGTTAATTTCCATTATATCCAAAGATGCTGAATAGTAGTGGCTGGAAAATATAGATTTGGTGTGCAAGATTATAAAGAATATATGTGAAAGTAACTGGTTGCAAAACTTAATTTAAAATCACATTGTGCATTCAGGTGATCACCAATCATGATATTTGTATTGTATTAAAGTAAATGAGAGGTGCAGTAATCAATTTTTTTTTTTATTCATGATTGATTGAATATGTGTAATGTGAATGCATGTGGTCAATAACCCCCGACTTTGCAATTCCCCTCAGCTCTATGGAGCTTTAAATCATCTGTCAGCTCATTGTTTCTGTATGGCTCTCCCTGAATGGGAAGCTGTTTTCAAAACAAAACAGTAACAGTAACAGTCAGTTAGTGACTAGGTGATGAACATTTAGGTCTCCAGATCCAGATATATCCTGAGGAGTGGGTAAAGAGCAAAACGGGGCTTTAAGGAGAGACAATACTAGACTGACAATTGTGATGTGTTCAAAAACAACTTTGTCAATGTTGTGTCCACAGCTTGTTTTTGCTGCCCCCCTGTGGCCAAACAAGTCAAACCTTAGTAGACCTGAAATTCACCTAATGGCTCTTTATTGGATTTTGAGGATGCAAAAAGGACTTTAGAACAATATGATTATAAAGATTTCATGCATTTCTAATGCCAGTTTTTCTCTCCTCTTTTATTATTATTAGTTTAGTTTTCTTTCTCATAGTTAATTTTATTATCTGTTTTTAAATGCCTCCTGTTGTTATTGTGAATCACTTAATGTTTTGAAATGTTTTTCTATATTTTTTGTATTGTTAATATTGAAACATAGTACATATGGTATAATTGGGTTCAGATACATACTACACATGAAAATGGTGCAAAATTCACTTAATTATCGCAGTCAATGGATAATGCTAATGCTAAAGCTAAAGCTAAAATAAATGTTTATTGGTTTTTGATGAGCTTTTTCTATTTCTAGCTTACCTTTGTCATTGTATACACTGTACCTGTCCTGTCCTGCCCCATGTTGTTCTCTTATTTGGTCTCTTCTGACTGCCCTCAGTGACTTTGACTCCCTGGATGAACGAGACCAGGAGAAGAACAACCAGTTGGGTTTCGACGTGGCTGAGAGGGAGTTTGGCATCTCGCCTTGCATGACTGGCAAGGAGATGTCTTCTGTGGTGGAGCCAGACAAACTCTCCATGGTCATGTACCTCAGCCAGTTCTATGAGATGTTTAAGGACACAGTGCCACCCGGAGGTGAGAGTGAGTGATGCATTAGGGCTGCTGCAAAAAGCAGAAGTGTCACAGATGCGGTAAAAACATAATTAACCATAATACTGAGAGGATTTAAACAACTTCTTTCATGCACTTCACCCCCCTTTTTTTCTTCTTTGTGGATTGCTGTTCAGATAACCATAACTTGAGTCCCGAGGAGAAGGCAGCACTGATATCCAGCACCAAATCTCCCATCTCCTTCCTCAGCAAACTTGGTCAGAGCATAGCAATATCCAGGAAACGAAATCCCAAGGTCAGTATCTGAGAAGTGCAAGTTTGCAAACCTCGGTGTGTCTTCATCCCTCTGAACCACATGCAGTTTCAGGATGTTCTTGTTTTCTTTTTCTTTTTTTGCTTCTGCCACATTTTATTCACTCTGGCCTTGTTTTTACTGCAGTATATACGTCCTGCACCTCTGTGAAAACAGAACAATCATGACTAGAAGTAAAGAGAACCCAAAAATATCTTGTGTAGTTTTAAAACTCTTATAGTGCCATAAATCATTAACAAAAAACGTAAGATTAATTTATTTGACAAAAATTGGAATTACATAGAATCTATATAAAGAATCTATACAGCATTTTTCCAAGTGCCCACACCTGTTATTAATATTGGAAAAAAAATGCAATACTTTTTAAATAATTTCCATTTTTACAACTTTTACTTGTAACCTGTTTTGTCATATCCCCTCTGCTCTGCGTCACTAGCCTTCAGTTCAGTCTAAGTTTAGCAGAATTGTTGTCACATGACTGTTGATCTCAGCTGAGTCATAAATGGCTTCTCAGTTGCGCTGAGGAGTGCATAATTTAATGTTTTTTACAGGATCTTGTTGGAGCAAATGTTTTTTTTTTGTTTGTTTTTTATCAGCAACATTTTAGGCTTTGATTTGGCTGTTTGTCCTGATGGAAGCATGCATCTAACATGATTTATCACTCATGGACCATCTGAAAACTATAATAATGTTAAACTATAATTTCTGTTTTTACAGTTTCTGTCAATGATATATCTTGTAATTTGTGGATTTTTTTCCCCTTAAAGATAGCATGCCTCTGAAACTTGCCAGTGGGGAGTGAGGTTCAGAGGGTTAAATGTCAGAAAAGGGCACTTTATTACTTCAATGTGAAAATAACTCATGACTTGTCATCAACAGGACAAAAAAGAGAAGGATGTTGACGGTTTGGGGAAGAGAAGAAAAACCAGCCAGTCTGAAGATGTGAGTAGTTCTGACAGTAAAGTGTCTCAGATGTTGAGTTTGTGATTATTGTTTGAGCAGCCTATCCGACCAGAACAGACAAATCAATCCCACCAGACTGACGGCAACAGGCAAACAGCTTCTCACTGTTTTTCTACTTTCTGGCAGGAGGAGGTTACCAGAAGCAGTCGTGACGACCGGCCGTCTGTCCCGGCTATCCTGTCGGAGAGAAAAATGGACTCCAGCGCCACGGGGAATCACAATAAAGTCAAGGTCATGGCCACCCAGCTGCTCGCCAAGTTTGAGGAGAACGCTCCACAGCCGTCGGGACTGAAACGACAGGTACGGACACAGAAGTCACATGGTTTATCTTGTGGTGTGGCGTGATGGATAAAAAACAGCTTTTCACTAGGCAACAAGGAATAGATGGTCATGTGGATCAGTCTGTTTTCCTCACAATGAATATTTTGATAAAGATGCAGATTGACAGGGCCTCTGGTCTCATGATTGACGAGCTGTAGGCCACTGTATTAATGAGCTCAGGTCCAGAATGCTAATAGTGGTCAGGATGGGTATTGTTCCTTGGTCATGTAGGCGTCCTCACAATGCTGACTGGGCTCAGAGGGCTCGGGTGAGTTGGTTGGCAGAGCTTTGGTTTGCTTGTCACTGAGAGTGGGAGGGAGGAGTGGGCCAAGGGAACACTAGAGCGTATTGTTGACGGAGAGAAAGACAACTCTCAGCTGCTGCTGTTTGAGAAAACCGCTTGTTACTGTGTGTCTTGGAATAGCTTCTTGTGATTTGTTGTTTTTTTTACATATAGAAAACAGCTTCTGTTTGTGTAGTGATTTGAGCCTTTAAAAGTCTATGAAAATAGTTGATTCTATGATTATGTTAACCCTCTGGACCCCATGCTGTTTTAAGGCATTTTGTGCCACAAATACACATTTTACTCACTGTTTTTCTGGATTTTCTCTGTGATTTACAAATCCTCCACATCTATGAAAACAGCACAATCATGACCAGAAACTGAGAGAACTTTAAAATGTCTTTAGTTTATTGTTACATGTTTATAATGTCATGAATCAGAAGAAAATAAAAAAAATGGAAGTTGAATTTATTTCCCCAAAATTAGAATAAAATGGAATATGTACTTAAATGCAACCTTTTCCCAAGTGTTACCAATATTGGGGGGAAAAATGGATGCTGCATACATGATATACATATCAAACTTTTTACATTTTTAAAACCTAAATTTACAAACACTCTTGTCCTCTCCTCCATGCTCTGTGTAATTAAATATTTGTTATGTGACATTGGTCTCAGTCATTCATGATTTGATTCACAGTGTGGTGAGGAGTGCAAAATTTAATGTCTATTATAGGGTTTAGTCATAGATTTATTTTGTACCGAATTTGAAATTAAACATGTCAAAAAAAGTGATTTTGATAAAATATCACTATTTTAAGCTTTCATTTTGGTTAGTTTTACTGACAGGTACATTCTTCACATGCATTCAGGCACTGTCAAAAAGGTAAAACATCTGACAATAATGTCTGTTTTTAAACATTATGTCTGATTACTGGTGTATTTATAAAAAAAAATCATCTCCCTTCAAATCAGCGAGTGGGTTTTGGGGTTTAAAGGGTTAATATAAAAGTTAACTTATAAAACTTGAAGGTTTATGGGTAACATAGGATTAAGGATTTATAAAGGTTTAATAGTGGAACAGTTTCTTGGCTTTAGATACTCAATGCACACATTTGTATATATCCTCTCCTTCCATCTATTATTCATGTACATTCTGCATGCATGAGTTACTGTTGAATGCCTCTAAGTGCTATTATAAATACTACACAACGCTCTCAGCATGATCTCCTTATGACTCTCTGTCATTTCCTCATTAGCTATAAACACATATTTTCCAACCAGTGTGACTCCATCCTCCCATGATTCACTTCCTTCTCTCTGTGTTTTTCTCTCTCCTCCCATCACGGACTATTTCATGACGCCTTGCATGGTTATTGGGGCCTCTCACTGGCCCTGCTCACTGTCACTCCTCTTCATCTGACCATAAAGGGGGAATCTCTACCCAATCTGGACCGCCTTTTGTCCCCTAGTCCGCCCCAAACCCCTGTGACTCAGCCAGTGCGTCTGGCGCCTGTCCCGGCGTGGAGAAAGGTAACGAGCGGGACCGCCCCACCTCGTCGTCCCCGTAGAGACTAATGACTAGACTGACCTTCTAACCATATGTCCCTGTGGTGTGTCATAGTGGGGAAAGCTGCTTTGTGCTGACCTGTACTAGTCTGAGCCTCACCTTCTGTGTCGATAGTGGGCAGATCTGTTGTGTGAGATTTTGAGGAATTAACTCATTAGCTGTAGTTGTGTTGGGGGAAACAAAACTCTTTGTACAGTACAGGCCAAAAGTTTAGACACACACCTTCTCATTCAATGCGTTTTCTTTATTTTCATGATTATTTATTGTAGATTCTCACTGAAGGCATCAAAACTATGAATGAACACATATGGAATTATGTACTTAACAAAAAAAGTGTGAAATAACTGAAAACATGTCTATTATAGGGTTTGGTCATAGGTTTATTTTGTACCGAATTTGAAATTAAACATGTCAAAAAAAGTGATTTTGATAAAATATCACTATTTTAAGCTTTCATTTTGGTTAGTTTTACTGACAGGTACATTCTTCACATGCATTCAGGCACTGTCAAAAAGGTAAAAAAATCTGACAATAATGTCTGTTTTTAAATATTATGTCTGATTACTGGTGTATTTTATGTAAGTGTGAAATAACTGAAAACATGTCTTGTATTTTAGATTCCTCAAAGTAACCACCCTTTGCTTACTAGAATATAAGACATGTTTTCAGTTATTTCACACTTTTTTGTTAAGTACATAATTCCACATGTGTTCATTAATAGTTTTGATGAATCTACAATGTAAATAGTCATGAAAATAAAGGAAATGCATTGAATGAGAAGGTGTGTCCAAACTTTTGGCCTGTACTGTATGTTTTCAACTTTTTAATCAAATAGCTGTGTTTGTGTGTGAGACACATATGAGTGCGACGCCTTCATGGTCTCTCCTCTTGCTTCTCCTGTCCCGGTTCAGAGGCGCACACAGCAGCAGGAGCAGCTGAGCATTCGCTACAAAGAAATGATCAAGTGTCAGACACTGCCCAACAGAGGGGAGCAGGTAATGGTTAGCAGCGCTGGCCTGGTAGTCCTCCAGCTCCTTTCACACCCCATTAAGTCCAGATTCACCCCCCTACAGATGGAAATGGATTGGCCTTTCAATCCAGAAGCAAGGGGAAGAAAAGGGTAGCCTTATCAAGCTGGACGACATCTTCTGAGCTCGTTAAAACACCCACGGAGAATTAAATAGGCCCACAGCAGACCAGTCAGGGAAATGTTTAGACAGTTTCATGACTCAACAGCAGTAGAAACCATGTGTATAAATCTGTAGGCAAAGACCAGTGACAGTCCATTGAAAGGTGGGTTTGTTAAGTCAGATGTAAGAAGGGTTCATGTTAAAAATGACATAATGCATGCTCATAAAATACTAAAAGGGCAGGAATCGTTTTACTTAATTTGAGGGCTTTTTTAAAAACTTTTTTTTTTTATCTGACGCTTCTGTTGAAGTTATCAAATGATAGTTTGGATGTCAGTCATCACTTTTAATGATGTCGTCCCCCTAAAACAACTTTAATGAACATTACTCATCAGATTGCTGCTTTTTACTGCAGTGAAAGTGGGATAAATGCCCCAGAAAAACTGGATTGAAGCAGAATATTTTGTTACATTTTGTGAATATTGGTAACCATGAGACCTATCTTTTTTTCAATAAACTCCGAATTTCTGTCTTTGGGCTTTTTTGAAATGTTTAAATCACATGAGTCTGGAACAATCCTACGTACCCAACACCTGCATCTCAGTCTACAAACAGTATAATACTTAATAAAATTAATGTACCCATATCTTTATCTGCAACTGTGCAGAAAAACTGGGTATAAACACATGCAAAAAAAATAGAAAATAAAGCTGGGATTTGAATGTTGATTCAGAATGTCAACTTCATGAGTAAAGCTTTAAAGCTTTGAAAATGTCTGGTATAGCCTGACTTAGTTGTAATGTTTAAAACACAAAATAATTGCTGAGAAGAATAGTGCATACATAAACATAATAATCAGTTGGCTTTTGTTTGCAGTAGTTGAACGTACCCCTGTGTGCATTTCTTCCAAACAAAGCTTTGTTCATTCATTTTCCCTCACCAAAAAGCTTTGTGTGTTTCTTCAATGGCTAACACGTTTGTTAAATGCAATTTTCCACATAAAAGATTATCAAAGCTTGGATTGGAAAACTGCATTGTTTACAGCCATGTTAGCAATGTTTTCTTTTTGTGTTGATCAGTGGAATGATGTGAAAAAACATGAGACCAGACAAAGGAACCAGAAACAGAGGCTACGTTTACATGATGGCGGTCTGAACAGAAGACGCAAAAGTGGCGTTGCGTCAATTTTTATTCCGCATTTAGACGAGTGTTTTCGGGAGGAAATCTGCTGCATACGGTGACGCAAAAGTGTGTGGAATTGGATTGTATGCAGCCAGGAGGCATCACTTAAAGCCATAAGAGCATCTTTGGGCATGTGGAAGTTTTCCCACCACGTATTTTCATCAGCTACTCCTTCCACAAAGTTCTCCACCATCACTAGATCTCCCAGGTCTCCTCCAAAGCCATCTGGCTCGCCTCCGACCAATCGGTTTATCCAAAATGTGATGGAGGTAATTCCAGATCCTTCTCTGTTCACTAATACTATCTGTACATATCCTGTACATTTGGTGGAAAGACTCCTGTAAGTTTATTAGAGCTGCCAGAGCAGCTTGAAGGTCCGACGCATGGAAATAATCCCACATGTTTGTTTATTTTCCTGTACTGGAGCATGTATGTGACGTAAACACATACGTGACGTGAGCAGATCTGAGCAGAGTTTTGCGTCTTGTCAGTGTAGACCAGGCATGTCCAAACTATTCCACAAAGGGCCGTGTGGCTGCAGGTTTTCGTTTCAACCAAGCAAAAGCACACAGTTTGACCAATCAACTGTCTGAAGATTGAGATCAGTTGATTAACTGAGTCAAGTCTGGTGTGCTGCTGCTTGGTTGGAACGAAAACCTGCAGCCACACGGCCCTTTGTGGAATAGTTTGGACATACCTGGTGTAGACGGACACGCTGCGGCGGAGCGGATTTAACTTTTCCACTTTGGAGGGTGGTTTCAGATTTTTGCGTTTTCAAGCCCCAAAAACGCCGTCACCGTCTAAACGAAAGGCACTTCCGATAAAATATTTTGTCGTTTTTACCCGCAAGCGTCCTCATGTAAATGGGGCCAGAATGGGTAGTCTGCTTCTACCTTCCTTCTCTTTCTCGTTACCTTTTCTGCTGAGTTTCTACGACCCAACAACTCCAGTTCACTGCTATGGAAGTAGATACAATGAAGCTTAGCCACCAACCAGACTCGTAGGTGTGTCAAACTGTTTTCCCCCCTTTCTTTTAACGGAGTAATAGCTCTACCACCACTCCTCCAGCCTCAGTAGAAGACCAGCTGGTCTCCCTGGTTGTCGTTCTGTTTTACTGTTCCCTCGTGCAGATAATGAGAGTCAGCTCAGTGAAGTGCCAGCACCAGTTTTCTCCTGCTGAAAGTTGTCTCTTTTTTTGTTTTGTTTTGTCACTAGATTAAGCATTCACCTCACACACATTGATTTAAAGCTTCAAACCCTCCTCTTTAAAGGGATTTAATTCACTGCTGTTCTTTAATGGCCTCTCACTGCACAGTTAGTCTCTCGCTGAGAGTAAATTAGTCTAAAGTCAATTGTAAAGACTGGAAATAATCTTGATAATCCTAGGCACTTCTCTACTGTTTAGGATATCAATTTATAAGCTGCTCACTTATATTCACAGGTCATTTTTCTATTGGAAAACTTTCTATACTCTCTTTAAACTTTATATCAAGGTTAATTATAGCCCCACTGAATTATTTTCCCTTTTGGAAAATTCTTTCTGAAGGCCATTAGACTGTATTTATGATGTGTTTCATTTTGCCATATACACTGAGTGGGTGGTCTGTTTTTTTGCTGTATGTGTATGGAAATGTGTGCGAGTTTGTCAGGCATAGCTAATGGTGCTTTTCATGTGAGTGAATCTAAGCAAGTGAAGTGGGACTCCACACTAATTCTATTAACCAAATTGTTTTTTTAATTTGTGCTGATGCTAATATATTCAGACATTATTTCACCTTAGTTTACAAGCTTTTGAAAGCATTAAAATGTGTTATCCTACTGGGAATTACAACACTTATGAGTGTGAAGCATATTTACTCTCAGCAGTATTTTTTTCATCATCATTCTCATCCTTTTCTGCTGAATCTGCTGTTCCTGTCCCTCATCTCTCAAGGCCAGAAGTGGTGCGGACCAACTGTCCAGCTCGGGCTCTCGGAGCTGCCCAAAGAAAACCATTCTGCTTCCTTCTTCCTCCTCCACTTCCTCGCTCTCTCTTCACTCAGAGGTGACACACAGTCTGCTGTTTCTGTCTCTTTGTGTCTGTCTATCTGCCACAAATCCATGGCAAACCCATCTAGTGTCCCCTTTCCCCAACTCCTCTTTTTTTGTTCTCTGAAAGCATCCTCCAGCTGACCTCTTCAGTGTGAGCAAAAACAAAGTGCTGCATTTCCCCAAATGATTTTCCTCGAGAGGTTTCAGTCTTGTTTACTTCCCTGTGAGTGGGTAGTGTGTGTCATTATCAGAGGAGCTGCTTGTTTTTATGCTGAAGGGTTTGTTGTCAGGATGTGCAAATAAATCTAGACTCAGGGGACCTTGGGTAGTTCTAACTTATCGTTGGGCGCCGTCAGAGATTCTGCATAACAAGCTGCGCTCTAACAATTGTCTGCAAGAATCTGTTGATGCCTGATGCAAACCAAAGTGTTAATACAGTTTGTTTGTCTGCTCATTTCTGCCTTCAAGCATTTGGGTAAAAGTCCGGAGGAAGAAGAGCTCGAATACTACGAGATGCCTCTGAAATACGGGGTAGAGTAAATGGGTGATTGCATGGAGATGTGTTGAGCTGCAGATTGTTGTTTGTTGTTGGCATTTTTTAATGAGATAATCGTTTTGTAGCTGTAAATAGGCTTCTTTATGGAACTAACAGAAAAACCAGGATTTCATTTATTAAAATGTGTCGTTAAAAGCATGTTTTAGCTACACCCAAATCATCATCAAGTTTCAATAAAAGCTTCCTTGGCAGGAGTGGAAGCTGCCACACCTTACAGACCCAAGACCCATTCACATACCTGGTATACAGGAGAGGGCTGACCGCCTAATCTCCAGGTTTAAGGGCAAACCTGACAGGCCACCAAAGGTGAACACCATGCATGGCTGTGCTAAGAGAGCATGGTTTCCAATGTGTTTTATTCACTTTATGTAAAGGATATGCTCTTGCTGTACATAAGGAAATTATCCTAATTCTAATTCCCCTTTTCAACCATTCCTTTTTTCCCCCTGGAGCCTAAGAAAAAGACGTCCCGTTTCTTTTTAGAGCAGTGGCACTTGTCCCGCGGCCTGACTGACAGTCCTGGTTCACCACTGTCCTCTCCTGACTCGTCCAGAAAGGTCAGGTTCTGGTGCTGGTGTGGACTGAGATTCTTAACACATCACTTTCTGAGAAATAACATTGATTTACCGATGTTTGTGGAAGACTTAGGAGCACATATGTGGTGGGGGTTTTAGGGGTGTCCTTTCCCAAATGTAATGTTTTTAAAAAATATATGCAATTCCACACAATTTTAGACCATTAATATGACGATAAATGTGTAGAGAAAGTTAGGAGAACACCCAAGAGACTTATTTTATTTTTTATTCTTAAATACTTCAGTTATTAGAGTAGGCTTTCCACATTGATTTTACTTTCATCCAGCTTTGGTGCTGCTGACTATAAAACTCTGAATAACTTATTATGGAACCTTTGAGACCTTACATGAAGTCTGTCTCAAGCTGATTCAGTCTGTGTTTATTTATTTCAAGTGTAGTCTGTTTTTTTTTTTTCTAGGTATTTTCTGCTAGATAGCAATATTACCTCCAGGCGTTGCTTTCATCGCTTACCCACACTGGGTTACATTAGTGCTTGAATTAAAGGCTGCCAGCTGGAACTATGAAAACAATGGCTTACAAACCATACGAGGCCTTTACCACAAAGTTGAATCGTCTATTTCTCTGCAGGAACCGGCAAGGCCTCTGCACACTGATGATGAAATGCCCTTATATGTGCTTAGTATTCAGGAGAGGGCTGAGCAACTGGCCTCTCAGTTTGAGGGAAAGCCAGCCAGACCACAGGTGAAATTTATCTACCAACACAGGAAGCTGATTATTAGTCTTATATGTATACATGTTGATAGAGAAACAAATGTTTTTTGGAGAGTTGCCCTGTTGGTCAACTTTACTTTCAGACTTATTCATGTATTAGCTCATGTACATGTACGAGGGCATTGTGTAAATAGCAACTCATATAGCAGTAAAACTAAATGATAAATTAATAAAAAGATATTAGTGATATAAGTGGGAAACTTGCATGGCCAACCTTAACTACATAGATGACTGACTGTAAGGGTTTTTTTCCCTGAAAGAAAAGTTAATATACAGTCATGGAAAAAAATATTAAACCACCCTTGTTTTCAACTAAAGGTACATTTGTTTGGACAAATATAATAATAATAATAACAACAACAAAAATAGCTCATAAGGGTTTAATTAAAGAGCTGATTTCTAGACATTTTACATGGTTTTCTTGATAATGATTTTGGTTATTATCTAGAAAACCATGGGAAATGTCCAGATATCAGCTCTTTTACTAAACTCTTATGAGCTATTTTTGTTGTTTTCATTAGATGTGTCTAAAGAAATGTAGATTTAGTACCATGCATTAAAATGAACAAGATATTCAAGTAAAAGGGTAGTCTAATAATTTTTTCTATGACTAAACTTTTACCAACTGTAGGGTTAATGTGGCATTTAATGTTAAACCGTATGGAAGTACAGTATGTATTGTGTAAACATAAGAAGACCTAAGAATTCAATTGTGCTAGCTGCCTGCTCTTACTCAGCAGTTTATGCTACTGCATTAGCATAAAATTAGCAATTTTGATGTTTGAGTCAAGTTCTTGAGTCAAAGTGACTTTATTTGTCATTGACACACATACTGATAATAGGAAAATTATTTAAAAGGATAAATGTAAAGAATATGGAGGTTACATTGAATAAAAATGAGCTAAACTCAGCATTAAATGCTAGCATGTTAGCATAGATCCTAGAGGGAATGAAACTGACAAACAGGCTGCTCTCCAAACAAAATTTGCTCTAGTAGTTTTATTTTAGAAAATGGTGTAAAAAAAGTTTTTATTAAATGTTAACTTCCTCATTTCATGTGAAAACATAGGAAGAACTAAGAAATCTTTTTTTCAATTGTGCTAGCTGCCTACTCTTACCCAGCAGTTTATGCTACTGCATTAGCATAAAATTAGCAATTTTGATGTTTGACTCCAGTTCAAGTGACTTTATTTGTCATTGACATACATACTGATAATAGGAAAATTATTTAATAGGATAAATGTAAAGAATATGGACGTTACATTGAATAAAAATGAGCTGAACTCAGCATTAAATGCTAGCATGTTAGCATAGATGCTAGAGGGAATGAAGCTGACAAACAGGCTGCTCTCCAAACAAAATTTGGTCTAATAGTTTTATTTTAGAAAATGGTGTAAAAAAAAAAGTCATATTAGATTTATCAATTGTAAAATTATCAGTTTTTATTAAATGTTTACTTGCTCTTCTCTCTCCCTCCTTTTTGCGGAGGCGAAGAAAAAACCCTCACATTTTTTTATGGAGCAATGGCACCTGGCCCGAGCCCAGTCTCCCCCTGATTCTCCCCCCTCCACCTCTGACACCTTGAGACAGGTAGTGGTTTACCGCCTGGAACAAATGAAGTGTGCTAACGCTAACACACTGCACCTGCACTTGGTCTTTCGTGAAGCTGCATCATCTCACTTGGTTACACAGGTTGCTTAACACGACTTAAGCCCGCCTGAGACTTGCTT
>NC_081522.1:21198462-21323462 GCF_030273125.1 Centropristis striata
TCCTGCAGGGAAATTTTACTGCAAGCCCCACTACTGTTACCGACTGTCTGGCTATGCTCAGAGAAAAAGGCCTGCTCCCTCCCCTGCTCCAATCACTGCTAAGGTACCGGTTTTTTGTTTACTTGTTGAAATCCTGGTGGAAATCAGAATGGTCTGGCATCATAATGAAGAAGTTAATTGTTTGGTTTATCTTCAAACTGCAGTGTTTAGGTAGGGACTAAAGTATGAAGTGTACTGAGGAGTAGTGCTGGCTGATATGGAACAAAAGTCACATCTGATATATTTAGGCTGAATATCGATATGCGATATATATCCTGATAGTTTTAATAACAAAGTGAGAGCAAATGTTGAGTCAAAGCCAGATATGACATGTCACAAGTAGTTTTATTGTAACCGTTTATTTAAGTGAACATAACTACTGTATAACAACAGGAGTACCTTTTTAAAAAAAAAAAAATCAAAGCTCCATAAAGTGCACATTTAAATACAAAAATATTTTAAATAAAAATAGCCTATGAAATAAAGTAGGCCAATATTTATGAGAAAAATAACAAACATTACAAAAGAACCAAATATGACAAACCCTTGTAAGGGCAGCATTTATATATATAAAGAAATCATTTTTAAAAACTTTATCGATATCACATTTTTTATTTTATTTTTATTTTGCACAATAATAAGACAAAAAGAAAATGACAAAGAAATAACAATAAAAAGGAAGGTGTAAGGTATTATAATCTTGTCAATTGTCTAGTATTGTACTTATGTAATTGTGTAATTTTTATTTATTTATTTATTTATTTTTAAATATTCTTTTTAATTGCCAAGTTCACACTGGTTAGAATACATGTTTCTCACAAAGCAATAATAGTTTTATATGCTTTTTTGGTATACAAGACAAAAAAAGAATAAAAGTTAAAACAAAACAAAAACAACAACGAATAAACCAACAAAAAACAAAACAAACAACAACACGGCAGCATCTTTAAACATAAATAGATTGGATATGACAAAATGGCGGATTACCACACACTTGGGTACAGTGGCCAAACAACAGCAACAAGAAAAAGAAAAGTGCCGACCTGAACTGGAGATTTATAGGACAACAGCAAAACGACTTTTTTACTTTCAAAACACTATCATGCTCAATAAAGAATTTTAAATGTTGCAAATGTGCATTAATTTCAGAGTACACTGAGACATTAAACTGCATAATTTTCAATTAAATTCTGGAAAAGTTGGTGTGTTCTAAAACTTTTGACCAGTAGTGTATATTTATATGGATATATTGCCCAGCCCTACTGAAGAGGAGACTCTGCTGTGGTTGACATCATCTGTCTTTGCAGGAGAACCAGGTGCCCCAAAGTCCCATGGCGACCGTGGATGCCCCCGAAAGGGCGATGGCAGCGGCAGCCCCCTCGGCCGACCTCAAGCCCACAGGTATCCTACTTTCCTCTCTTGCTGTGGTGGCAGCGCCCTACCGTCTGATCAAGGGCGTGGGAGTCCCGCTGCGTTCCCTCCGCCGCACGCTCTCCTGGACCTGCCACCAGGTGGCACACAACCCCCTAGACTCTCCCTTCCTGTGTACCTACTGCATCTACCTCTTCTGCTGTTTCTCCATCAATGTCCTGCTCAGCCTCCTCTAGCATGACTCTCTTGTCCCTCCTTTTATTTTCCTTCCTTACTTCCTTTGCCTACTAATGTCAGTGGGATTGTACAACTTTAGCTGACTTTAATTACTCACTCGCCTGCAGAGTGTTCATGTAAATCTTGTGATTCTTCGTCTCGGTAATTGATTGATTTTTTTTTTTTTTTTTGAAGATGCAGCATTCTTTCTGTCTCTGTTAGAAGACATTTTAAGACGATTGGTCGAGGCAGTTAAGCAGCCCTCTGGCAGCTTTATTTTAGCAGTGAATGGTGCATCTTAAATTTATTTATTTTCTTCTTGGCTTGGTAATAAAACATAAGTTGGACAGAGTTTCTTCTGGTCAGCTCTCCAGGCAGCAATATTAGCTAATTATAATTCTTCCTGTTCTAAATTTTATCATGAAATGTGGCAATATTTTGTTAGCTTTATTACTCAAAATATCAGTCAAAACTTGCCTTATAGCAATACATTGATCAGGGTGTGTACAAAGTCTTGAAAGTCTGTGAAATTCTTAATTTTTTTGGGGATTTAGGTGAGAAGTATGGTTTCATCCTTGAAAAATGCAAATTTTTAAAAAGTAATCTGGTGTTTTATTTAAACGGTTACTTAAGTAAACCAAAAATATTTTAATATTTTAAATGAAACATTCCCATCACCATAGTTGTTTGTTATTTTCTGGTGTCTCACACCAGACGAGCTAAGCTAGCTAATAGCTCGATAAGTAATCGAGTGAGCAAGGAAATCAGCAAGCATTCAATAATCATAATTAAACATAAAGTCAAAGTTTATATAAACAGCTGATAACATAAAATAAATAAATAAATAAAGTAATTATACACTAAGTTGTGTGGGTGTAACTGAATCATGTTCAGGTTATTACATTTATAGCAATTTAATGTAATTATAAAGGCTTTGAAAGTCCGGACCTTTTCTGTTTAGTTACCTTGAAAGTGCTTGATATCTTACCCTTAACCCTTAATAGGGCACTCATTGAAATACTTGCAAATTCCAAATTTCAACCCTAGAGAATATTGGAGGATATTACATACAGCCAGAATGTGTAAAAAAAACATACAAAAATAATATTTTGAGAAAAAAGTTTACGAGATTAGTGTGGCAAATCTACGAGAAAAACGTGCAGATTTATGAGATTTAAAGTGGTGAATCTGGCAGAAAAAAGCTGCTTTTTCCCACTTTTTTCTCGGAAATCTGTGACTTTTTTCGTGCAGATTTGCTACTTTAAATCTCTTAAATCTGCGACTTTTTTTCTTGTGGATTTGCCACTTTAATCTAGTAAATTTGTAACTCTTTTCTTGAAATATTACCTGAAGTTACCAAATATAGTTCTTCGTCCGATAAAGGGTTAAAAAGCTGTGCAAACCCTGATTAATACAACCTACGTTATTCACATAATCATGACTTTTGCCTGCCTGTGTTTTAATGAAGAGCCAAGTTTTATTCTGTGGTGATTGTAACCTCTAGTGGCCTGTGACTGCTTTCTTTTAGCTCTACCTCCTCCTGTGTGATGTGTTTCTTTTAGAGCCTGCTCTGTGACGTGTTTCTTTCTCTCTGTAAGCTGTTTTGCACCACTTTACTGAAACTCACCATACTGTGATGAAGTGCCTGTATCAGTGCTTTTGTGAGCTTTACCTTTCCCCCTCCTATAAGAGCAGCTTAAAACTGAGAGCTCTACTAGTGCTTGAAATAGTGCCTGTGATTGGTTCTCTTGTGATTTTCACTCCTCTGCTGCCCTTTTCCTCCTGCATCCTTCAACCTCTCACCCCACAGACTGCTGCTAAGACACTTGTGTTTGCTTAATATAGTGCATCTTTGCTACATTAATTGGACTGCATATTATTTTTTAATATAATCGACAAGGATAGAAAGAGCTGAACTGGGAAGATTAACAGAAAAAGAATAATTTTAGTAAAAATTTAAGTCAGTAAAGTGTAGGCCTGCTGCATTGTGTGGCAAGTGTAGGATTAGAAATGGAAACAGTTGCTCTTAAATACTGCAGTAATTCTATAAACATTCGAAACATTAATTCTAGATAACATTTTAAAATTACTTTAATTTTAAAAGATAGGTTACATAAATAAAAGATAATGTTACAATAACCATAATATACACATAATTAAATGTGATTAAGTGTGAAAAATTGTGTTATATTATATATAAAGTTAATCCTTTAAGACTACAAGTCAAACTAATCTTTTAATTATGTCAGTTTAGGAGTATATTTCTTCTTCGATATTCCTATTTTAAGTAGTTTCAGTTAGTTATATTTATTTATTTTAAATATATATATATATTTAGGATAAATTATATTAATATTGAAAAGGTCGTGGGTCGCTTTACCTTTAATTTTCAGGGTTGGTTTTAATAGAAATGTGAACCATAAAATTGAAAAAATTGAGGATTTTTCTTCACAGCTGTTTTGCTATTTTGTTATTTTGTTTTCTGGCATGTTGCCTTGGTTACGAGGGAAAAAAAACAATTGCAACTGTTTGACCACATTCCTTATCTACACAGAATGGCATATGGAACAGTATCAAATATCACACATTCATCGTCACACATCGCCACTTTTAGTGGGATTTACATGAGGGTCATGACATTATGTCCTCATTGGAAAGCTATTTAATCTCTGTTTCAGTAAGTGGAGGGACAACAATTGTAGTATAATGTGTATTTGTTTCATTCCATTCATAATAATCAATATCCAAGTCAATTTGAAAGACATTTTCTTTGGAAAAAGCAAAGCAGTTTTAAGATTTGCTTCTCAGGATGGGAAAAAGGCAAGGCACCAACCTGGTATTTATAAATGACAGAACTATTTTAGAGTGTTAAACCTATGTGTGTTTGTTGATACTATTTGCTGTAGGCTTATAATCTAATGCAATAAATTCGGTTATAGATCTTCAATTGGTGTGTCCTTGTCAGTTTGTCCTGTAAAATACAGAGTTGCTATGGTTAAATGGGAGTAAATTGCAATAAGTAATGTAACAAGAAGTGTGTATGGAAATGCACTAGTGACATTGTTGGATGTGTGATGTATTTGATGCTATTAGGTTCATATGTTCACACACACACACACACACACACACATTGTCAGAATTTGTAGCCATAATCACAGTAGTTGTTTGCAGTGACACGGTGGATTTGTTTTGGTCCAGTTCTCTGAATCAGCCCTGCATGTCTCCTGCACTGCAGAGGGTTATGCTCCTCTCTTCTCTTTGTTGCACTCACCTGATTCTCAGTTGCATTTTTTGTGCTTTTTTTCCTTCTCCCTTCCTACCTTTCAACCTCCTGCCCACCATGATGACATCACTTCACCCGCGGCCTCCATCAACGACACCAGCACCAGAGGTGAACGGCCTGCAGGAGCCCAGCCTGGCCAAACGTCTGCGGGGAACTCCAGAGCGCATCGAGTTGGAGAATTACCGTCTGTCCCTGCAGAGGGAGGAGGAGCTGGAGGAGGTGCCTGAGGAGACGCTGGCGGAGCACAACCTCAGCAGCGTGCTGGACAAGGCCACAGACGCTGACCTAGGCTCCAGGTAGGAACGAAGAAATGATATGAAATATGCATTCACATTTAACACAGTGTCTTAACCCTTTATCAGGCAAAGCACTATATTTGGTAACTTCAGGTAATATTTCGAGAAAAAAGTTGCAAATTTACTAGATTAAAGTGGCAAATCTACAAGAAAAAAAGTTGCAGATTTAAGAGATTTAAAGTGGCAAATCTATGCGAAAAAAGTCGCAGATTTACGAGAAAAAAGTGGGGAAAAAGCAACTTTTTTCTCCCAGATTCACCACTTTAACCCTTAATAGGACACTCATTGAAATACTTGCAAATTCCAAATTTCAACCCTAGAGAATATTGGAGGATATTACATACTGCCAGAATGTGTAAAAAAAAACAACATACAAAATAATATTTTGAGAAAAAAGTTTACGAGATTAAAGTGGCAAATCTACGAGAAAAAAATGCGTAGATTTATGAGATTTAAAGTGGTGAATCTGGGAGAAAAGTTGCTTTTTTCCCCACTTTTTTCTTGTAAATCTGCGACTTTTTTCGCATAGATTTGCCACTTTAATCTAGTAAATTTGCAACTTTTTTCTCAAAATATTACCTGAAGTTACCAAATATAGTTCTTTGCCTGATAAAGGGTTAAAAAGGCTACATTTTTGAAGCTCATCCTTTGTTGGATTGTTACTAGTGGGCCAAATGAATGTGAAAGCAAAGTCACAAAAACAATCCTCATTATTCCTGTGAGCATTTCTGTAAATGCAGTATCAAGTTAAACAAACATTCAGCAGAAAATATTCACATTGAAGGAGCTGGAACCAGTGAATTCTTCTTCTTGCACAATATATATTTGACAGCTATGTTTCAGTCAAGTGAGCATCATCAGACAGGTAATAAAGTCAGAATGTGTTGACAGTGTGCAGGAGCTGTTTGTTATTCATTTAAATCATATTTTTTTCCCCATTTTCTCCCCCTCAGCCATTCCCCTTCCCAATTCCAATCTCCAGATTTCCCTAAAGACAACACAAATCAATTCAAATGTCATATAGCACCGTACAGTATTGATATAAGGTAAAGAAGATAAGTAATGGGCTTCAGGAGCCCAAGGTAACAGGAAAGAGTTCTAAATCAACAGTATAGAGAGCAAATACTGTATATACAGTACAGTTATCATTATATTTGTCCAAACAATTGTACCTTAAGTTGTACCAGCTATCAAAATGAACAAACAAGCAAGGAGTAAACAAGTCTTTCCAATTTTTTTCCAGGACTGTATCTCCTTGTTGTCTCCCATTGTGTCCCTAGTGTGGATTATTGTTTCAACACCTGATATAAGCAAGTACCGATGGAAAATTTAAAGTTTTAGGGCGCTTTCACACCTATCTCGTTTGGTCCGGACTTTAGGACTTTTCAGTTTGATCTGAACCTAAATTCCAGGTGTGAAAGGTGCCGCGGACCACGGTCCGGACCAAAGGACCAAAGGACCAAAGTTTGGTCCGACCAAAAGAGGTGGTCCCGGTCCGGACGAAACCAACCAAGGTCCGAACATTTTGCAGTGTGAAAACAACTTTTTTTATAGTTCGGACCTTCGTATCAATGACAGGAAGTTTTTTGCCATAACTCGCAGGATTGCGAGCCGTTTTCTCCTCCTCTCCGCGGCGCCTCAGCAGGAGAGCACAATCACTAATCAGCGGCAAGGTAACACAAGACCAAGGACAAGCATTTAGTTGTGTGAACAACGGAGCTGAGGACAGCAGCAGAAACCTTCACTGCCACAAGACTGAAATAACGCATGGGAAAAGGACTCAAACGGAGTAAAAGGTGGCTCGCTGGATTCATTTAGTGTAAACACGTCAGATGCCGGCCGGCCTAACAACGCAGTGTAACCAAAACAAAATGAGCCGCGGAAGTCCACAGGGAGATGACGTGTCTCGTAAAGTCCGTTATTCCTTTTGCAGTGTGAAACCAAAACCAACAGGACCAAATGTAGACAATGTAACAGAACACGGACCTTGGTACGGACTTTCAGGTGTGAAAACGCCCTTCGTCTTTCTTTTCTCTTGTTCTAACACTTTTATGGGACTTCCCTTGTGTTTTCCAACAGTAGTTCCGAGTCAGACATGGAGGAGGAGGATGAACAGGAGGATCAGGAGGAGGTGGATCGACACCCTCGCAGCCCCTCAGACCTCGGCGGGGTTCCCTGGAAGGAGGCAGTAGAGCTCCACGCCAAACTGCGGGGTGATGAGGAAGAGGAAGGAGAGGACGAGGTGCTGGCTGACGCCGTCAGCAGAGACGGGGAGGTAGATGAAGATGAGGGAGAGGACGAGGAGGAAGATGACGAGGAGGAGGAAGACGAGGAGGAGTCGAGCGATGGTAAATTCACTCTGAGCTTGGTTACCATGTGTCCCTTGTTGTATGTTAACACCCTGTCCTGACTCCGTTGGACCTGTGCAGAACTCCACTTGCTTTTTATCCAGTTCTGTTTCATGTGAAGTGTCTCAATCATTGTTCTCCTCATCCTGTTTCTTCCCTCCTTTTCCATCCCCTCCTCTGCATTACTTCTCCCCTATGTCTACTGTGTCTGTGTGTATGTGTTTCTGTATGTTTTTTTGGGCCTGTGTCTCCCCCTGCTGGCAGAGGGGGATTACTGCCCCTGGGATAGAGAGCTCCAGTCAGGCCTTTGGCTGGAGAAGCACCTCACAGATGAAGAAGATGTTGGTACATTTAAAGGTAGCAGCAGAACTGCCTGTGGATGTGTTTGCAGTAACTCTGAGTGTGATATATAAATAATCCTGGCTGGTTTGGGTTTCTTTATGAAGGATTTCTACAATAAGAGTGTGGCTTTTCCTTTTATTTTTGTTGTTTTGGTTTGTTATTTGCGGTTGTGTTTTTTTCAAGGTTTTTTGTGTTCATAAGTGTGTTTATTTCTCTATCTTTATCCCACTTTAACCTGCTGTTAACCTGTTTAATACTTAACTGTTTTGGCTTTTATACACTAATCTGGTAACAGTCAGAGATTTTTGTGTTTCCCCCCTAGGCGCTCCAGCTATGTTTTGGTACTGAGTGGCAGAATGTTCTGTTCAACAAATGGATATTATTTCTTTCTTTAAACTTGTATCTTTGAGGCTCATTGTTATGATTTGACTTTTTTTTTTGCAGTCTATTGCATGCAGCCTCTACCTGGCCTCTCTGATGATATTTTTTTTTACTGCTGCTGAATTCTAACTGTCTCTTTGCCTTTTCATTTTTGTCTTCTCTTTTCCCTCTACTTCATTTCTTGCCTTCATCTCTGTCTCTGATTTCTTGGCTCACACACAACTTCACCACACCAAAAAACGCTACACGGTTGCATTGACACCCTCATTTAGCCAGGAACCTACAGATCCAACAAGTCCTGCAGCCTGTCGATCCCCAGGCCATTCCAGATTTGGTGCGAACACAACTGGACTCTGAGGGAGACAAGGAAGGCCGGCCGGTCTCAGCCTCCCAACCCTCTGAGCTCTCGCAGCTCTTCTCCACAGGTAACCCACCAAGAGGAGCTGAACACCTTTGCTGGGCGAGCTGTAAGCCTCACAGGGATAAAGGATCAGGCTGTCTCATTTCACCAGTGTGGCTGCTGCTGTTTCTGTATGTCTGCGTCTGCGACAGGAGGAGCCCCCTCCCCCAACTAACCCACCTGTTGTTTATAATCATCTTTGATTTTGTATATTTTTGTCACATTGCTTTGTTTTTTTATTCTTGGAATGTCTAATTTTGTGTTCAGTGTTTTTTAATTTGTCATTCAGAGTCGCTGGGGTAATGTTCTTCAACCACATCCCAGCGCAGCACATAACCCCCTTGTCAGTTCTTTTGATTTGGTTCCGCTTTGTTCTTTTGTGTTCGCTGTGTTCTTTCTCATGTGTCTAATTACTTTGCTGTTATTTCCCTGCCATCTATCCCTCGTTGTTCTGTATCGTCTGGTTTGAACGTAGCCCCTGCCCACACATCCGCCCGACACGAGGCAGTGAGAGTCTGGTTGGAGTCCATGTCTGGAGGTAGCACAGACTTAAAGGGATCACGACATCCCATCTTAGACTACTCTGTCTCTCGGCTCGTCTTTTCCTGGAGCATGCAGCAGCACAAACAGAGACCAGTAAACTCACAAGCATGCATGTTGTCAGGCTGTCGCTCTCAAGAGTTCTGCTCTCTTGGGGTCACATCCCACTTCCCAACCTCTCATCTTCCCTTCCAGCTCCCAAAATATGCATTCTCTCTTTACTCACACAGCACATTGTAACAAAGTGTAATGTTTTCCAGAGACTATCCAGGCTTGAAAACACTTAACACCACAGTGTTTCTTGCCCTGATACATAATGTTTAAAGTATTGCACCTGAAATCTGCCATTAGTGTAACCCATACAGTACCCCATACAGTTAATGGTACTTGTAAGTGCATAAAGTTCAGATATTGAGGCATTTTGAGTTGTTTTTTTTTAACAAACTTTTTAATAGCTTGGCTGAAAATAATGAGAGTCCTACACATATATTTGGATTCACAGGCATCACTTGTATTATGGGTTAAAAGCTTAGTAAAGATCTCTTGTACTCAGACCCACTTGAATCAGATGTTCACTGGTGCCTGTGCACCCACATGGACAAAGGCCTATCTAGTGCAGAAGTGATGGTTAATGTTATAATATTATCTGCATGAATTAACTATGTGTCATTTTTTTGTTTCAGTTTTTGTTAGATTTACAGTCTTATCCACCAAATTCTGTTTAAATGAGGGATTATTGCTTGTCACTTAAAGGGGACCTATTATGTTTTTCCTTATTTCCTGTCAGAAATATAATGTTTCAATGTCAGGCGTTCAAATGCGGTAAACATATGTGAAAGTAATCCGGGTGAGCCAAAACCTCAGTTATTATCTCAGCTCGAAGTGACATCAGTTTGTGACGTATTTCTATAGACAGGGAAAGCAAACTATTGATCTCCATTGAATTTGTATTGAAAGGAGGAGCCTCAGACAATTTTGTCCACTAGCAATGAACAGTAAAATGGTCACAAGCTGTTGTGTGGTAAAATGAACAACAAGGTAAAGAACCCAGAACTAAGTTTTTAAATCTGACGAACCGAAAAACTTAACTTTTAAGAGGACAAACGTTAAACATTAGCTCACTAGCTTACTAGCTTATAGCGAATGTTAGCATGCTAAAGTATAACTAACATTAGCTTGTTAAAATACAGCTAACCTTAGCTTGCTAAAGTATAGCTAACATTAGCTTGTTAAAATAAAGCTAACATTAGCCTGTTAAAGTATAGCGAACATTAGCTTGTTAAAATAAAACTAACATTAGCCTGCTAAAGTATAGCTAACATAAGCTTGTTAAAATAAAGCTAACATTAGCTTGCTAAAGTATAGCTAATATTAGCATGTTAAAATAAAGCTAACATTCGCTTGCTAAAGTATAGCTAACATTAGCTTGTTAAAATAAAGCTAACATTAGCCTGCTAAAGTATAGCTAACATTAGCTTGTTAAAATAAAGCTAACATTAGCCTGTTAAAGTATAATTAACATTAGCTTGTTAAAACAAAGCTAACATTAGCCTGCTAAAGTATAGCTACCATTATCTTGCTAAAGTATAGCTAACATTAGCTTGTTAAAATAAAGCTAACATTAGTTTGCTTACAGCCAACTTGTCATTTCTGGTAAACAGAGTGCTAAAATAAAAGTTGAAGTATAATAATAGTTTTAGCTAAAAACAGAAATTTTGTTAGCCTTTCAGCCCATGGTTGTCTGTGTTTGTATCCGCTTTTGTCCCCGTAAAAGTTAATTATTTTTTATAAAAAATAGGCCTGGGTTATTTAACCTGTTGGTAGTTCATTCTACCCCACAGCAGCTTTTGACCATTTTCTATTTTTTTTGCTGGTGGACATAATTGCCAAGGAGGCAATGTTTTTCAATACAAAGTGAATGGAGAGAGATGTTTTTATTATTATTTTTTTTATGCGTCTCTACCTGCTCCAGGCACATTACTACAATGTTTACATTACACTGTGATATCCCAATCACAGACAGTGCTACATGTAGCTCAATGCTCACTGATTCAAAAATTCTCTTCAATTTTGGATCACATTCCTGCTGGAACATGCTGGATTGTGTAGGTTTTGATTTAGAAGCTTTTATTATTGTTGTTATTTATTATTTTTCACAGTAAAAAGTGCCGATATACTCCATAACGTTCATTTTCCCTGCTGCAATAACGGTGGTACGGAGACACAGAATCACTGACCAATCAGAGCCGATGGGGAGCTTAAAGAGACAGGCGCTTAAATGTAACGTTTCATACAGAGGGTGAATGCAGGTATATTTAAACAGACAGTATGAGAAAAATAATGTGTTTTTTGAGCATTAAAGCAGGTTAACAGGTTAAACCCAGTATAAGTATAAACTTAAAAATGAGCATAATATGTCCCCTGTAAATGAGGGATTATTGCTTGTCGCTTAACCAGTGTTATTAACATTTTATTTTTTGCTTTTGCTTGGTTTAAATGTAATCCATTTGCTCACTTTAAATGGATAACTGCATGTATTTATTCACTAATGCTACTCTGTGCTCAGCCTTTGTTCTTATTTCTGTACTGACTTTTATGAATTAATTTGTACGCAAAACTAATGTAAGCTTTTCTTGCCAGAAAACTTTTCTTAAAGCTGTCAGAATAAAAATTGATTTTGGTTTTGAAGCCTTTTCATCCTTTTCCTATCTCTAATTTTTTCCCTGTAACCTCACTCCATTTTTCAAAACTGGTTTTGATAGATTTTTTCATTAAGCAATCTTTGAACTCTGGTGCTCTCTTTTTTCTTTTTCTTTTTCCTTTTTTTTACTTTTAGCCTGAAGCGAGAATTTCTGACAGAGTTCAGTTAAGGTTAGGAAGTTGTCTCTGTTGTCTGAAGAAAGATTGTGTCACCCTGTTGACTCTCTTCTTGCCATTTCTTTGTCATGGCAGAGCCCTGCGAGGATGAAGATCTGGAAGCAGAAGCAGACAGTCCAGATATAGAGCCTGGTACAGAGATGGATCAGGGTAAGCAGTCAAATTAAAACAAAAACATAATGAATCCATTAACCCTTTATCAGACAAAGAACTATATTTGGTAACTTCAGGTAATATTACGAGAAAAAAGTTGCAAATTTACTAGATTAAAGTGGCAAATCTACAAGAAAAAAAGTCGCAGATTTAAGAGATTTAAAGTGTCAAATCTGCACGAAAAAAGTCGCAGATTTACGAGAAAAAAGTGGGGAAAAAAGCAACTTTTTTCTCCCAGATTCACCACTTTAAATCTCATAAATCTGCGCATTCGTAAACTTTTTTCTCAAAATATTATTTTCGGATGTTTTTTTTTTACACATTCTGGCAGTATGTAATATCCTCCAATATTCTCTAGGGTTGAAATTTGGATTTTGCAAGTATTTCAATGAGTGTCCTATTAAGGGTTAAAGTGGTGAATCTGGGAGAAAAAAGTTGCTTTTTTCCCACTTTTTTCTCGTAAATCTGCGACTTTTTTCGCGCAGATTTACCACTTTAAATCTCTTAAATCTGCAACTTTTTTCTTGTAGATTTGCCACTTTAATCTAGTAAATTTGCAACTTTTTTCTCGAAATATCACCTGAAGTTACCATATATAGTTCTTTGCCTGATAAAGGGTTAATTCTTTCACAACAATTTTCTTTCACAAAGAACTTCTCGGTTACAAAGAGGATATAAATAATTATTAACATCATAAAGCTGTGTAACAATTTAATAATTCATAATGTTTAAATTCCAGATGACATCCCTTCAGATGCAGAAGCTGAGGCTCGTTTGCATCAGTCAGAGCGCGCTGAAGACGTGCTTCCTGAGGAGGACAAGAAGTCAGAAAGTCTAAGAATGGCCTCCAGTATTGGTACATAAAAATCCATAATAATAATTCCTCACGAAGGAATACTTTACGTCATGGATTCCCAAAGTGTGGTGCATGCACCCCTGGGTGTGCGCAAGATGAAAAATGTAATGGCGGTCTGATAATTACACAATTACATTTTTCCCCCCACACAATTAAGAAGTGTAAATAAACACTTTCTTCGTAAAATGTAAAATCAAAAACTGTAATATTAATTAATAAATAAATGCAGGCTATTCAAAATGCACTTCATCTTAAAATGAAGCATAGAAGAAGTTATCTTCTTCCATTTTTCCAGCCTGTGTTATGATAACGGGTTGTTTAGCTCCACGCTCATTTAAACTTGCTGCAATTTTTGTTCAACGCGGCTCAAAATATTATAACATTTTCCCAACTTATGTGCTTTCTGCCTCTGATCCTGAGCCTGTCATCATCCTCTTTGCTCTTAAATATGGAAGCTTGTGCATAACTTTGTTGCATTATACTGAAACTGTGTTCAGGTTAATTCAAATGCGAGAGCTCATTGTTGTGATGGTGATTATTTAATTGTATGTGTGTTCTCATTTGAGCATGATTAAACATGCCGCCTTTAATATGGCGATAAAAAAGCTTATTGCATTTTGTTTTTTTTGAAGGTGTGGGGGATTGGGGGTGCGTCAACATGGTTGGGACAAAGAAGGGGGTGCGCGGCTAAAAACGTTTGGGAACCGCTGCTTTACGTGATAACAACTAGTAAAATTTTTGTTATTTATCCCTTCAGAGCCATCCAGCATCAGCCCCATGCAGAAGGAAGGTGTTGTTCTTTCTCCACTCAAACCATCTCCAGAGCCTGAAGCACAGGTGAGATCATTCTAAACTTATCAGGTTGAATGTCTGTGATTTAGTGGTGCAGTGGAGCACAAAACCCACCGTTCAGATCATGTCACAGTTTTGAGTCATGGGTCGGATCAATTTTTAAGGGTCTGTAATGAATAAAAAAATCTAGACCAATATTCCTTTCAGAAGAACGGCTCTTTTTACTTTTTTAACCCTCCTGTTATGTTTGTTTCTCAGGAACAGCAGAAAAATCCCAATAAACATTGTTTATATTTCATTGATAACTCCATAACTAACCATTTAAATCAATATTTAGTGCAATGGTGTTCTTTTTCTCACAGATCAGGTTCAGTGAGGATAATTTACTTGGTTTTTTTGTTTTTTTTAAATGCAAGTTAAAACTTTTTTATGTACATTGGAAAGAGTTACATATAAAATACAAGTGTTTTACATCACATTGAGTTACTGAAAATTTGATTTTACATATTTTAATTTTTTCTTTTATGGAGTGAGTTGATAAATTAACACTAGTCACCTATTCTGTTCAGGGTCAGATTGACCATTGAACAGTATCTATGTATTATGAACATGTAAATATGTGAAATTAACTATTTTCATTGTATATGTTGATTACACTTATGAAGCCAAGCAGACGTGCTTCATCCCGAAATAATACTTTTAACTATTTTCTTTAGATTTTTAAACTTTGAAATGGGTCAATTTGACCCGCACCATAACAGGAGGGTTAAGGGGCAAGGGGTTATTAGATTTGTCTGCCAAAAAATCAACAGGAAAATGATAGGGTAGACTTTTGAGCCGATTTAAACTTAAACCCCCAATTCCATAAAAGTAGTAATGCTGTGAAAAACTTGATAAAAACAGAATCCTATTTTTTGCAAATCCTTTGTGACCTACATTCGATTAATCTCAGGGCTGCCTTGGTTGTTTTGGTCTCGGTTGACTAAGATTTCTTCAGTTGGTTTGTCATTTTTTTTAAATGTTTATATGCTGAATAACTTATTTTCCAAGAAAATTGTGAGCATTTATCTGGTCAACACAAGCTTTAAAGTGGTGCTTTTGAATGATTCTTTGTGAGAAAACAACATTTTTTAACAGACCTGTTGAAGTTATTAGTCTTACCGTTGGGTTAGCATAACTTTAATGTGTTGATGAGCCAAAAACAAATGGCAAGTCCTTCTCCCCACAGCGTTCAGGCAGCCTCCCTCTGCTGATTCAGACTGTAGTTACTGTTCGTTACACCACTACTGGTGATGTCACTAAATCCTGATTTTCTCTGTCTTGCTCAGATGACCCTGAAGTCTCCTGGCGCCCGCTTTTTCCCAGAACCATTCATACCTGAGGAAAGGAGGCCTGAGAGGACAACTCCATCTCCTTCTGCAGCCACTAAGAGCCCTCTGTGCCCCTCACCTGCTCCACTTCAGGATCCTTCCTCTCTACATTCTCCAACTGTTGCTGCTGCTGCTTCCCCTGCTGCGTCCCCCATCACTTCACTCACCAGATCCCCCCTCAGTCCTCCAGTCAATCCCACCATCGAGCCCCCTGTCAGGTCACCCATCGTATCCCCCGTCAAGTCCCCCGTTGCCTCCCCTATCCGCTCCCAGCCCACCCCTCTACCAGAGACCTGCACACCTATATCTCCTGTCTACCCTCACCGCTCTATCTGCCCGCTCACAGGCAACCCCCTCTCTCCAATCTGTGCTCAGCCTTTGCCCTGTCAGGAACCCTCGTCACCCCTCACCTCTGACTCTCCTGTCAGAACTCAGCCCATCCCCGGGGTCACTTCCACGCCCATGAGCAAAACGGACAAGGCCTCACCTGAGCCCTCAAAGCCCATAGACTCCTCAACAGAGGACACTCCGTCTAAAAAGACAGATATCATCGAGGAATTCTGGTTAAAGAGCGCTGAGATCAGAAAGAGCCTCGGTCTGACTCCTCTGGACCGCAGTAGTAAAATCTTAGAGAAGAGTGTTGTCGCGGCTCCGGTGCAGGAATCCACACCTGTCAAGACACCAGATGTGGCGGAGGAGCAGAAGCCTGCGTTCACTGGTCGCGCTGTCATTCGCAGACTCAACATCACTCTGGAGGGTCAGGTCATTACCCCCATCGCTCCCGTGGAGCTCAAGAGTAATGGCTCTGACAAGAGAGACCTTAGCAGCAGCTCCGGCTTGGGGTTGAACGGGAGCATGGTCACGAGTCAGACGGCGAACAGCGACAGCTACAACACATCTGACTCCACCATGCTAACGCCGCCCTCCAGCCCGCCGCCACCTGTGCCTGCTAATCAGTCTCCAGCCGTGTTCAGGCAGCAGAGGCACCAGGTGTCCTGGAGCAACGGAACAGAAAAACCTCCACCTGAGCTTGCCAAAGAGCCAGCAAAAACCAAGAGTCCAATTCCTGCTCCGAGGACCCAGCTGAGCCCCGTGTCTGCACCCAAACCCGCACCCAGGAAAGTCACCTCGCCTCAGGCGGAACCAGAGGCGGCTCCAGTGGTCGTCATGAGGGAGAAGAAGAAGCCACGGCCGCAGGAGGTGAGGAAGTCGTTTGTGGAGACGGTGGAGGAGATTCCGTTTGCTGACGACGTGGAGGAGACCTACGATGAGCGGACACCAGAAACGAGCATGAACAGGTACTATACTCCACCCACCAGCAAGCCCAGCAAGGACAGACCTCCCCTGCATCTGGCTCTAGCCATGGAAAACGGTAAACCCAATATCCTTGTCAACCAAGTCTCTAAGACCCAGAGGGAAACTCAGTTCTCCCCAGAGGCTAGGGAGATCGCTGAGGAGAGAATGAAGGCCAGAGAGAAGTCAGTCAAAAGCCAGGTCCTAAAAGACGCCATGGCCAAGCAGCTAAACAAGATGAAAGAATCCGACGTAGACAAGGGCGCCTCACCTAAAGTGGCCTGGAGCGTAACCCCAGATGCTGTGGGGAAAAGCAAAAAATCAGCTGGATCTCCAAAGACATCGGCCGTGAAGGCTCTGGAGTCAAAGAAGGCAGAGATTCTACCTTTCTTCAACAGCAACAAGAGTCTGGACAGCTCGGTGGCTTCGTCAGACGGTTCCTCTGCAAGTAAAAGCAAGAAACGAAGTTCCCTCTTCTCGCCACGCAAGAACAAGAAGGAGAAAAAAGCAAAGAATGACAGCAGCAGGCTCTCCGGCACGGACGAGACGCCGCCCAAACACAAATCACTGTGGAAGGCTGTCTTCTCAGGGTACAAGAAGGACAAGAAGAAGAAGGATGATAAATCGTGTCCGAGCACGCCATCCTCCAGCTCCACCACTCAGGACTCTGGGAAGAAGAAATCGTCACCTCCTGGGAAATCATCAGGTGAGAAAGGTTATCTGATGCAGGTTTTGAATGTGATACTTACAGAAGCCCTGAGAGGCAAGGGGGGAAAAAACTTTTTTTTTTTGTGTCTGATCTCACTTGTTTTCTCTCCGGTGTTTATGATGTAAGAACAGGTGAACAAAAAAGTATCGCAGAATAATCTTTTTTACATTGCTTTAAATTTATTTTGAATCTGTGATGCAGGTGGGGGGGGGGGAGTTATGTTTTAAATGTATATTTTGACAGCCAGGATATTTATTTAATGCCTTTTTTTAAACCTGTGAAAGCAGGTGCAAAATGTTTTTAGCTAATTTTTTGATGGGATTTACAGGTGCATCTCAATACATTAGAACAGTAGTTCTCAACTTTTTAGCGTCGCGACCCCCAATTTAATATGCATGTTGTCCTCGACCCCCGCTCACTGAACAGAATCTCACAGTTCAGATCACTCAAAAAAGAAAAAAATTGAATGACCAAATTAAGACACAAAATGACTAAAAAAAGACACAAAATGACCAAAAAAGACACAAATTGACCACAAAATGATCAAAAAAAAGACACAAAATGACCAAAAAAAGGAAACAAAATGACCAAAAAAGACACAAAATTACCAAAAAAGACATAAAATTACCAAAAAAAGACACAAAATTACCAAATAAGTAAACAAAATGACCAAAAAAGACACAAATTGACCACAAAATGACAAAAAAAAGACACAAATTGACCAAAAAAGGACACAAAATGACATAAAAAGACACAAAATGACTAAAAAAAGACATTAAATGACCAAAAAGACTGAAACACATGAACACTTTAACACAGTTGAGACAGAGCTGACTTCCAAAATGATTTGATGATCCCCAGAAATCATCCCGCGACCCCAATTGGCGTCCCGACCCCAAGGTTGAGAATAGCTGCATTAGAATATGATGTAAAAGTCAATTTCCAGTAGTTCAAGTCAAATAGCCTCAACCAAGTATTGAGTCATATAGATTGACATACTTTTCAGAGGCCAACATTTCCATATTAAACATACTTTTTAAAATTGGTCTTTTGAAATATTTTTTTTGAGACACTAAATGTCCTCATTAAATGTAAGTCATAATCATTATAATTAGGATAAATTAAATAAATTAATACATTTAATGTTTCATTCTGTGTGTAATGGATCTAAATAATGTGTTATTTCCACTTTTTGAATTGAATTACTGACATAAATAAACTTTTCTATGATATTCAAATTTTTTGACATGCAACTGTAATTGTTTATTTTTTGTAATACTTATTTTGGCCACAAGAGGCTGAAGTTTACCACTACCCCATGTTTTTAATAGAAAAAACATGTTTTCTCCAGGTGAAGTTGTAATTTCTCCATGCACTCGAAACACAAAGTACATATACTGTGTGTTAGAAAATTGCCGTCATGTCCTTCTTTTGACTAGAAGTCCATATAAAACATGGGGTAGTGTTACTTAAGCCTCTTGAATCAGAATCAGAATCACTTTATTAGTCCCTTGAAGGGTAAAGAGTTTTGCAGCAGGACACACAAGACAAGGTACACAACGATAATAGAATAAGACCCAATAAATGTCTAATAAAACACAGTCAAAGAAACACCATACGCATACAGTACAGGCCAAAAGTTTGGACACACCTTCTCATTCAATGTGTTTCCTTTATTTTCATGACTATTGAAATTGTAAATTCATCAAAACTATTAATGAACACATGTGGAATTATGTACTTAACAAAAAAGTGTGAAATAACTGAAAACATGTCTTATATTCTAGTAAGCAAAGGGTGGTTACTTTGAGGAATCTAAAATACAAGACATGTTTTCAGTTATTTCACACTTTTTTTGTTAAGTACATAATTCCATATGTGTTCATTCATAGTTTTGATGCCTTCAGTGAGAATCTACAATGTAAATAGTCATGAAAATAAAGAAAAACGCATTGAATGAGAAGGTGTGTCCAAACTTTTGGCCTGTACTGTATATAAAATCATTGACACATGTTCATTACAAAGCTAATACCCCTAAATGGAGAGTTAATACCTGGTATAGGCGAAAGGTGCAATGTGCAGATGTGCAAAAAGCAGACTTGTGAAGATGAGCAATTTGAGGGCTAATTTCTGTTAGTTAAATAAATGGCAGTTGGTATAAATGAGACCTGGAGTCTTTTAGTCCTCCACCTAGGGGCCCTAAGACGACGGCCTGAGGGCAAGAGCTCAAATCATCCTGAAGAGGGTGATGAGGACAATCCATAATGTTAGCCTTCCTCAGGACCTGTCTGTTATACACAGACATAGCGCCTTCCTGCCCATTTCCTGAAATCCTTCCAGCAGTAGTGACCAGCCTACCAAGGCCATTCTTGTTGGACAAGTTCAGTTCAGGTTCTTGTGGCCAAAATGAGATAAAAAAAACCCCACAAACCCAACTTTTTTTTTACCTGTTCAATTAACCCATTGACGCCTAAAACGCCTGTAAAACCTCTGGGTGAAGTTTTTCTGGAAATTCAACAGAAGTGTCAACGCTTCTACTAAATAATAGATTTTTCAGCCTCTGTAGCAGATAGAAATGAAAGTCAAAAAGTATTTGAGAGCTTATACAAATACTACAAAACGACGTATCCGCTTTCCAGGCTTCATTGGGTTAAAAAAGTAGTAAAAACTAACTCTGTCTTTGTTTATCATCTGTAACAGACTTGAAATCCCGCCGAAACTTGAGCTTCTCTGAGGACTCCGACCTGTCCTGTGATGACGTCCTGGAGAGATCATCCCAGAAGTCGAAAGCAGATGTGAGTAACAATAGACACAATAACACATGTCACATCTTCTTCATGGGGTATTTAGACACGTATAGCCTCGCAAAGCCAGCCTGGGCTCATTTTAAGAAGACATTTCAGTCTGCAAAACATCTGCTGACAATCAGCGGAGCCCAGCTGCTCAGAGCCGGACCAGTCTGGCGACTCTAAAAAAAAAAAAAAATCATGATAATTTTGAACTGCAACAGGTTTTCAGTTTGGTGTTGTAAAGATAGTGAAGCATGAGATCACATTTTACCTCTCAGATTTATTCTGAAGCTGATTTTGGTGGATAAGTCAGCCTTATCTTTTTCAATTTGAAACCTGGAAGCAAACACAAACAACTCTTAAGCAGGTGGTTAGTTCATCCTGTTGGTGTAAAGCACAATAACACCAACATGTCTAGCCTGCCAGAGATGCCTGTTCACTGCCTGCTTCTCCAGACGTGAGTGACTGAACAGACGTTGGCAGACAGACTTTGCGAGGCTGGACGTCACATCTATTTGAATCCATTACAATTTTACTTCCTTTTAAAGAAACACTTTCCTTTTAAATAATTTCTTCCACTCCCAGCAGCACACGGACATCTTTGACCTAGTATCAGGCATGCAGAAGGAGGCGATTAAGGAGGAGAAGCTGGAGAAGGAAAGGAGGAGGGAGTTAAAGGAGAGAAAGAGGGTGAAAGAAAGGCATAAAGCGAGAGAGCGGGGAAAAGAGGTTGATCGGGAAAAGGAGAAAGAGGAGGAGGAGGTATTGTGCAGAAGGGGGTTAAATGATTCTGAATTTCATCCAAACATATATTTGTAAATGAAGAAATTTAATATTCTACTAAAATGAGGTTTAAAAAGCTTACATCTGGCTTCTAGACTGACCTCAAATGAATATTTCATACTTTATTCATCCCTTTTCTAAGTAGGGTAGAATAAAGAGTGTTTTCATTTTCGTCCGCGGGTTATCTTATGTAACCAAATCATGATATAAACACATTTTCAAGGACACAATATGACATGGTAAATGCACATCATAATGATTAGATAAAATGACTGAATGAGTGAACTGCAGCCATTAAATATGCAGGCGGCATATTTGGACTATGCAGAAATCCAGCACACTATACCCACATTTCCATCATATATTATTGGAATTCATTTGCATTCATAATGTTGGGCAGAAATTCAAAATGATTGTCTCCGCTGCTGCTCAGTCTGTGTGTGTGTTACTGGTGGTTTAGATAGATTCAGTGGAGTTCGGGGCCAGAGGCATGAATTCATTAACCATTGTAGACACATTTGGAGAAATAAACAAACTCAGACACGCTCTCATTTTATTTTCTTCATATCGACAACATATATAAAGAATTGACTTTTTGCTATTCTTCAATAATATTGATCTGAGTTTGACCTTTACGCAGCTTTATCCAGTAACAGGAGGATAAAGCTGCATCATGCCTGCTGTGCATAATCCAATTAGAGCTCAGAGGAATCGATATAGTAGTCTCTCATGACTGTGGTGGTGTTTAATGTAGTTTTCCAGACCTGTGAGTGTATTAGATGTATTCTCGTAGAGATTGTTGTAGATTGAATATAACAGACCCTTCTTACTGCTTTATGGCAAGACAGGTGTCATTTTTTGTTTTTCGTAGAATCTAGAATCTCTCACGATTAGATTTTTGTTGGACTAATTTCTGATTAACATACAGTAGATGTAAACATTGTTGCTGCACCTTGCCATTTTTGTGTTGGTGTGGGATATTAACATTGCCTGTTTTGATTGTACCAGCTAAATTATTACTTTTTTTTGTTTGTTTGTTTGTTTTATTTTAATTTCAACATAATCATTAACCCATTTAATCATATCATCTGTATCATGTTTGTTTCCTCCCTTTTTTTGTTTTGTCTTTCCCCAAGTCTGTTTATGTCCCTCACGCACTGGCGTTCAAGAGATCGTACGCCACAAAGGTAGTATTACATATGTTGCCATTGATAACCCCCATCAATATCCCCCACAACCCCCCCACCTCTCAGCGCATGTGCCAGTTCATAACACCTCATGTGCATCTGGCCAAACACTAACTATCTCTGGATGCATGTAACAGCTGGACCGCAGCGTCCACTCACTCACTCACCACTCTGTTTAAACACGACTTTTTCTTTTCTGGTCACAATGATACCTCTGCATCTTTTGATATAAGGCGCTGCTCCTCTGACTGGTATGATATTAACCTGCCTATCTGTCGCTGTGGCACTGGTTTTACTCCAGTCTGGATACTGGAATAACTTTGATGTTTTCCTTCAGTGCTCTTCTCTCTTTCTCCTGATTCATGCCAGCTTTATAAAGTACCAGTCGAACGCTTGGACACACCTTCTCATTCATGGTTTTTTTCAACATTGTAGATTAATACTGAAGACATCAAAACTATAAAAGAACACATATGGAATTATGTAGTTAAAAAAAACAGAATATGTTTTAGAGTTTAGATTTTTTTTTTTTTTTTTTTTTTGAAGTAGCCACCTTCTGCTTTGATGACAGCTCTGCACACTTTTGGCATTCTCTCAGTCAGATTCATGAGCTGGTCACCTGGATGGTTTTCAGTTAACAGGTGCACCTGGTCAAGAGTTAATTTGTGGAATTTCTTGCCTTCTTAATGTGTTTCAGACCATCAAAGCAAAAGGTGGCTACTTGTAATACACGGTCGCCCATAAAGTTGGAATAATTCTTTTTTTTAGAGTCAAGTCAAGTCAAAGCTTATTTATAGAGCACATTTAAAAACAATCTCAGTTGACCAAAGTGCTGTACAGTTATTAAAATAGAATAAATCATACACAAATAGGTATAAATAAAAACAATGGAAACATTAAAATACTAAAAGCAGTAAAACAATAAAATAGTAATAAAAACTCAATCTAAAAACAGAGTTAGAGATAATAAAGATAAATAAAAGGGTAAAAAATGTAAAAAGAAAGCCAAGGATTTCTTGCCTAGCTGGGACTGAACGCCAAGGAAAATAAATAGGTTTTTAATAATGTTTTAAAGTGCTCAACAGACTGTGCAGCTCTGACCTGGAGAGGTCGGCTGTTCCACAGAGAAGGCTCTGTCCCCACGAGTCCAGAGTCTGGACCGTGGTACGACCAGAAGCAGCTGGTTAGACCACCTAAGTGCTCTGGAAGTACTGTGGGGTTTTAAAATCTCTGATAAATAAGACGGTGCCAGACCATTCAAGCACTTAAAAACAATTAATAAAACCTTAAACTGGATCCTAAAATTTACAGGTAGCCAGTGCAAAGATGCAGGATGGGGGTAATGTGATTACACCGTTTCTTTCCAGTCAGCAGGCGGTCGGCTGCATTTTGGACAACCTGTAAGATCAAGGTCAAGACCAACAAACAAAGAGTTACAGTAGTCTAGGCGTGATGTGATGAATGTGTGGACTCGCTCAAAGTCATTCGTGGGGAGATAAGCCTTTACTTTAGACTGTAGCCGTAACTGGAAGAAGCTAGTTTTGACTGTGGAGCTTATCTGTTTGGTAAACTTGAAGTCAGAGTCCAGAATAACCCCAAGGTTTCTTGCAGAGGGTTGACACAGAGATTCAAGGCTACCAATGGCGCTGTCATAGCCATCTAAAATATTTTGTTGGCCAAATAAAATGATCTCGACACAATCCATTTGAGTATACATTTATCTGTCGAGCATAAATCACAATGTCACAATAATTTCATGGAAAGATTAAGATTAAGATTTTCTTTTATTAGTCGCAGCAAGGTGAATAGCAAAAAAACAATAAAAAGTAAACAGCAGTATAAACTAGAAATATAAACAAATAAACAAGTAAAAATATAGTAAAGTATAACAATTTACAATATAAACATGTAAAATATAGAAATATAAAAAGTATTAACAATTAAAACAAAATACAATAAAAAAAAACATAAGGAACATTATATACAATGTAGTTGGAGTCAGCAGTGGGATATGGATCATTGAGAGTATTGCACATATAAATTAAATTATAGAAAAATTGTACTGTGTTTATAGTGCAGTGATTGTCAATGTCTGGTTTGCACTGCTAAAAAGCCAACTTGTATTTATGCCTAAAACAGTAGTTTCAAGTTGGTAAAACTTGGAAATATAAATTATTGACATTTAGGGCAATAATGTAAGTTAGCACAACAAAGCAAGCCAGTTGTCTGCTCAAAAACAAGTTTGTGAGTTGTTGTTAATTATATCTTTAAGTTGGGGTTCACAACAAGGGACAATAGTTCTGCTAACTCTTATTTCTTTGTTTTGAAATGTGGGAAAGCTGTGAAATTCAGGCATTAGCGAAAGCTAGCTGCTAACTGATGCTAGCGGCTAACTGATGCTAGCGGCGCTGCTTGTTACAGCTACAAGAGTAGCTATTAGCGTATCAATGCTAACTCAAAATTGTGGTCGCAACATTAGCTGACATTTCATAGCGGCGTTACAATCGTGCCAATTCAGCACATTGCAGAAGTTAGTAGAAGTAAGGATTAAAAGTTATTACAGTGTAAAATTATAAATTCAAAAGTCTGAATTCAGAGTTGAGCATCCTCAAAAACAAAACTTAAAATATTTAGTTTAATTGTCCAACTTAAAATTTTTAATCAAAGTTTGTTGCCTTGAAATTATGATTTCACCCAACTTTTCTTTTTTTGCAGTGCGGTTTGGTGAAGAATATTTGATCCCAACTTCATAAACGACTGTATATAAAAAATATTCTGGTGTCTTTAACACTTTTTGTTTACTACATAATGCCATATGTGTTCCATCATAGTTTTGATGTCTTTAATATTAATTTTACAATTTAGAAAATATAATTAAAAAAATAAATTAAAAAAACATTGAATGAGAAGGTGTGTCCAAACTTTTGACTGGTACTGTTTGTCCGCACAAGTCAGCTAATAGGGGAAGACCCCGGCTTATTCACATACTCTATTGCCTATTATTGTGGAAGATCTCATAAAGAGAAGATTATAAATTTGACAGTTGTATATGTGTGTTGTATACGTTTGCCATATTGTAAGATTGTATTTTAAAGGCCTAGAAAAGTCTCTAGATGATGTATACTGTGTAGTAAAGTGACCCAAGCTAAATTAAACTGTACTAGTCAATGTTTTTCCTCGCCCTCTACAAGATCTAATAAGTTTTCCCCTCCTCTCCTGTTCAGTTTTTCTGAAGGGCCAGGGCCCCATGGAGTCAGCTCCACATTTTAGCAGCTTGTGAGTGAGACTTCTGACCTGTGTTTTTGTTATTACACCAGAAAACCTACACAGAGGAAGAGCTGAATGCCAAGTTGACACGCAGGGTCCAGAAAGCTGCGAGACGACAAGCCAAGCAGGAGGAACTCAAGAGGCTGCACAGAGCTCAGGTAATTGACCTTTGGTGATCCTCTGACCTCTCCTCCATCACCACCGTGAGGTCGACATCTGTGGTTTTGAGGGGAAATTCTGTTGGATGGATTGCCGTGCGGTTTTGTACAGACATTCATGTCCATTACTGCAGTAGTTCTCAACCTTTTTGGGTCGCGACCCCCAATTTAACATGCATGTTGTCCGTGACCCCCGCTCACTGAACACAGTCTCACACGCACAGTTCAGATCACCCAAAAAAGAAACAAAATGACCAAAAAAGACACAAATTGAGCACAAAATGATCAAAAAAGACACAAAATGACAAAAAAAAGACACAATATGACCAAAAAAGACACAAAATGACAAAAAAAGACACATAAGGACCAAAAGAAGGAAACAAAATTACCAAAAAAGACACAAATTGACCACAAAATGATAAAAAAAGACATAAAATGACCTGAAAAGACGCAAAATGAACAAAAAAAGACATTAAGTGACCAAAAAGACTAAAACACATTAACACATGAACACTTTAACACAGTGGAGACAGAGCTGACTTCCAAAATGATTTGGCGACCCCCAGAAATCATCTCGTGACCCCAATTGGGGTCCCGACCCCAAGGTTGAGAATAGCTGCTTTACTGGATAAAGTGCAGCAAGTTTAGTGATCCCCTAACTTTTAATCAGAACAAAATTTTGTCCAGTTTTCTAGTTTCTGACAAAATACTTCACTTCCCCATTAGCCTTAACCGCTATGTGTTTGCTGCCAAGCACCAACTTCTGGGCCTGATAAGTGAAGCAAATATGAAAGTGCTTTAAACCTTCATTCTTTCAAACGGCCAGCAGACACTGTTTTAAAAAAAGAAGACGATAAGACACTGACACTACTTCTTACTTGATTTAATACCTCAGTCAATGAGTTTATGATCTAAATTAATAGTTTTAAGTCTTCTTCGATGTTCATTTTGTAAATTATGGTCCAATTTAGAGTAAAAAAGAAAATAAAGTAGTTTTGGTAACATTTTGATCTAAAAATTTCCTGTTTGGTTGTACTAAAAGCCTTTTTGTCCTTTCATTTTTTTGCACCTTGCTAACAACGCTAGCTCGTTAGCACTAGCCCTAGCTGGTAACCTAGCTCAATCCTCTGTTCCAAATTATGGCCACTCCTGGCTCCAAAAAACAAGAACCGAGATGGCAAACTTGAAATTTCATAATGTTAGTCCACAAACCAATGGGTGATGTCATGGTGTCCACTTCCTATCTACAGCTTATGTATAGATAGATGAATAGATTACTTTATTCATCCCCGAAGGGAAATTCGGTTGTCACAGCAGTCCGGTATTCAAGTACAATAAAAATAAAATACAATAGAATAAAATAAAATACTGAGGTAGCATAAATAAAAACAACAATAGAAAAAGTTAAAAAAAGCAGATCAGTTGGTAGGATGGTTGACAAGATGAAGGTAATTATACTGATGATATGATGGCAACAATGCTGTAGTGACTAGACAGTATATAGTAATAATAATAAAACAGTATATAATATATATAATATAATATAATATAATATGTAATAATGAATAATAATAATATAAAATAAAATGAAAAATATAAATAAAGTAATTATAAGTAAAATAATAGTGCTGATTAGCGAATGTGAGCAAGCTAACGTGCTAAACTAAGAGGGCGAACATAATATCTGCATGTTAGAATTATTATTGTGAGCACTTCGACATGCTGATGTAAGCATTTAGCTCAGAGCACTACAGTGTCTATGTACAGACTCACAGAGCAGCTAGCATGGCTGCAGGGTGCAGTCGTGTACAGACATGTTGAAAGTAGGTTTCATGCATTCAATGTGTTCAGTTACTTCAGGTGCTTGTCTGCTGAAGAGCTCTTTCAAGCACTTAGACAGTGTTTCCATCAAACCGCTGTTCATGTCATGCATGTCAAACAGTTTAAAATGAAGTGTATGTCTGACAGCAATACTAATGTAGACCATTTCTCGCCGCTAACACTGCTCTGTTGGTGACTGTTCAGTTTTTTGTTCTTTTGTTTGTTTTTCTACGTACCATACGGTTACTCTAATGTGACTCGCCCCCCTTGGAGCACAGCCAAATTCATCCTTTGGTTAGGAAATCCACTGTGATTGATGTCGTAACTCTGCAGTGAGGCTTCCAGTCCACTGACTCAGCACTAAGCCACAGCTAAAGTCTCTGCTCCTGGAGCTGCGGTTAGCTGGCCTAAATTTTGCCTCCTTTTAGTGGCTATTTGCAGAACCCAAACCACGTTTCTTGTTTAGCTCCCCTTGCTGCATGGCGCTGATAAAGTTCAGCACTGACAGAGGAAGTTAGAGTCTGAGGGGGAAGAAAACTTTTAAATTAAGCTGTTTCTGCTCAATTTCCACATCTCTCATTCTACCCCTTAAAACACTTCACTAAACCCATTTTCGCCACTAAAAGAAAAAAAAAAGATGAAAACTTAGCCTTTGATGAAAATGAAACACTTGCTCAAGATACTGAGTCATTATTTTGAGAAAGTTCCTCATTGTGTTGCAATACTAAGTCATTATTTTGAGATACTCACAAAGTTTGTCATTATAATGACTTGAAAGATCTTTCAGAGACCAAACCAACAGTCGTTAATCAAATAATACTCAATTATATTCACCTCAAATTATTCAGTTGTAGCCCATCTCATGCATCTCCTGTATATTACCTATTGCTATTAAATGCGGGATGCAAAAGGCAACTCTTCTTTTACCAACGGGGTCTCTGTGTGCTAAAAATGCAAAAAAAGGGTCATTTAACGACATGCAAAACCCATTTAAACTCATTGGAATTGCTTTGAAATAGGTCACTTGAAAAAAATCATCTTCACTTATTGGCCACTTGCCAGATAAAAGCCAATGCTACCTGTGATAATGCCTTCAGTAACTCAGATTATAAAGAATATATCAAAGCATTCTTTATCTAATGGCTGTGCTACATTTCAGGCTTAAAGGATCAGTGGATTTAATATGATCTAATGGAATATAACAATCATAACTGTGTTTTTATTAGTGTATAATCACCTGAACCATAGAATCATTGTGTTTTCATTGGAGAGACTTTTTTGAGTTTTTACCTGAGGGTAGGGTTGCAAAGGGGTGGAAAATGTCTGGTAAATTTCCAAAAACTTTCAATGGGAAGTTAAGCTGGGGAATTTGGGAAATATTCCAAAATGGAAACTTTTCATGGGAATTGTGGAAATTTATGGGAATTAACTGGAAATTGGGGGTGATTTAAATAAACTCTTTCATATCCAAACATAGATATAAACATTTTGTTTTGTCTTTAGCAAACATCCATGCAAAATAATACAATTAAAAAAAACCAAACATGACCTTTCAACAGATGTATATGTTAGTAGAATTTTATCAATTTTAATTTATTGAACAATACATTCCTTCATTCAACAACAAAAACATGAATGTTGAGTTAAATATCACTAGCTAGTAATGGAAGATATTCAAGCAAACTTGCATGTTGTTTTAGTCAAGATTATGCTAAAATGTATTCTCCCCAACAATGTTTAACCTTTAATAGGGCACTCATTGAAATACTTACAAATTCCAAATTTCAACCCTAGAGAATATTGGAGGATATTAGATAATGCCAGAATGTGTAAAAAAACATACGAAAATAATATTTTGAGAAAAAAATGTACGAGATTAAAGTGGCAAATCTACGAGAAAAAATGCGTAGATTTATGAGATTTAAAGTGGTGAATCTGGGAGAAAAAAGTTGCTTTTTTTACCACTTTTTTCACGCAGATTTGCCACTTTAAATCTCTTAAATCTGCAACTTTTTTCTTGTAGATTTGCCACTTTAATCTAGTAAATTTGCAACTTTTTTCTCTAAATATTACCTGAAGTTACCAAATATAGTTCTTTGCCTGATAAAGGGTTAAGTTCCATGTTAAAGGCTAACCTTAATTTTTGTAAATCAGTGGTTTATTCCTGTTAATTCATAAATTTCCGTTAATTCCTATGAAAACTATCCAGCTTTAAAAAATTCCCTGCAACCCTACCTAAAGGCCACCGTAGATTCTCCTACATGCTTGGAAAGGGAGGGGTGAGCATTCAGTCGGTGGCAATGTGTAACCTTACTGCTAGATGCCACCTAATCCTACACCCTGTTCCTTTAACCCATTGAGGCCTAAAACGCCTGTAAAAACTGCCTGTAAAACCTCTGGGCTGAAATAAGCCCCTAAAACCTGAAGTTTTTCTGGAAATTCAACAGAAGTGTCAACGTTTCTACTAAAATAATAGATTTTTCAGCCTCTCCAGCAGATAGAAATTAAATTCAAAAAGTATTTGAGAGCTTATACAAATACTACAAAACGACTCATCCGCTTTTTCCAGGCTTCAATAGGTTAAATATGTACTTAAGATGAATACTGGTTGCCTTTATTTTCTAATCATTAAAAGTAGTGGTGATAGAAATGTGATTTGTTGGTCCTGGCCTCTATAAACCAAGCCTTGGCAGGTCCTCTACCTCTTTTGCGACTTGCCACTGATCCAGTGATTAGGACTGGGCACTCTCCACTGGGAAGTGATTTTTAATTTAAACGTTTGTGACAGAAGGCTGGACACTTTGGCTGCCCCAAGCTGTATTTGTAAATTGGAACCTGAATTTAATAAAGGTGTGCAAGGTGTACTAAGAGGCTACGTTTCCTCTGTCACTGCACTAGTAAGAATTCAGACTGTGGGTCAAAGAGGGGAGATCTATGAAATATTAATTGTTTTGGTGAAACTCACGATAAAATATTTGCCCAACAGAACAGGCTCACATACTTGTCTACATCAATACAGTTCCAATTAGCAGTGCTCCCGCTATGCCTCCAGACATTTATTTTTAATGAGGGTAAACTGTTGAATCAACTGAGTGTTAGCGAGGTAACCTCTGCAGCCGCCTCCCTTTGAAACTTGTGCCACAAATCAGTTGTAATTAGCGCTAGATGTTATTATTTTGTGCACCCATGTGAGATCACTCAAGTGGTTATGTAATGTAACGCGCCGTATTTACGTCTCATTAATATTTGTGACTCTCTGTAACCTTCTTGTCCCTTCAGATCATCCAGAGACAGTTGGAGCAGGTGGAGGAGAAGCAGAGGCAGCTGGAGGAGCGAGGCGTAGCGGTAGAGAAAGCTCTGAGAGGAGAAGCAGGTAACAACTTGTCGCTTAGATGCACAACCCATATTCAGTGAACACGTAGGACTCTTTTATTATTAACATTTTGCAAGTGATTTACAGTACGTGTGACAATTAAATCTGTTTTTTATGCCAGTGCTGGCTCAGGGAGACCATTTTTTATCTTTATATGATACGAGTTCAGCCTTTTCTAATGCTGTAAAGGGAGTAATAATGATATCGACGATTAGGATGATGTAACCAAGAAACGGCATTAGCTCAGATATAGCTGTCCCTTCGCGAACATTTAGATTGTGTTGGAAGTCGCAGTCTGCATTTACAATTTATTTAGTTGTGCTGAAGCACATTGCTACACGTAGATTCGTGTGCAGAAAGACATATTTGTTTCTCCAAAGTAATAAACACAAATTGGTCTTGACAAGGGACTATCACAGACAATATATTTCCGAAATGAAGAATGCATTATTTGTTAGTGGGCAGCGCAGTTCATTATTGGGCACAGTTTATAGTGTGAAGCATGAGAAGTGCTCAGCAGCAACAGCACATTATTTACGTGATGGGAGCTTTGTATGCGAGTAAGGCGTTGAGGTTTATAGAGCTGACAGTGTATTCCATCTTAATTTACTTAATGGTGATGGTAACAGAAGCTTTTATTATGTTAATGCAAGTGCAAAGATGCATTAAACATTTCTCTAAATTCTGCCGTTTTCCTTCCAACCTAATAACTATTTACTTTTCCCCTAGGGCTGGGCAATTAATCAGATTTTTTTTTTTCCGTGACAATTTTAGCTTCCAATGCTACCGAAAACAGGATAATCGAGATAAAACCATTATCTTGCCAATTCTGTTCTGCAAGGATTCTCTTGTTGAATATCATTTGCTAAAATGTTGAATACATGCTTAGTAGTTCTCACATGGTTGTGGCAGTGCAATCAAAATATGTTATCTAATCCATTTTTATTTATAATATATATATATATATATATATATATATATATATATATTTTAGTAGTCTTCAGTAGGTTGTTGAACTGATCTAATTTATTTTTATTTATTATTTGATATTGTGTAATGTATATGTATTTGTATATACAGGTGCATCTCAATAAATTAGAATATCATAGAAAAGTTTATTTATGTCAGTAATTTAATTCAAAATGTGGAAATAAGACTAAGAATAAGAATAAGATTATATATAGATCCATTACACACAGAATGAAACAGTTCATCTCTTAATTTATTTAATTTATTCTAATTATGATTATGGCTTACATTTAATGATTCAGTGTCTCAAAAAATCTGAATATAACAAAAGATTTTTAAAAGTGTGTTTAATATGGAAATGTTTGTCCATCAATATAACTCAATACTTGATTGACTTGAACTACTGGAAATCTACTGAGATGCACCTGTGTGTGTGTGTGTGTGTGTGTGTGTGTATATAGAAATAAATACAAAATATTTACATTCTTTTTCAATGTAGTTTTCAGATGAATTATATTTGAAGTAAAAGAAAAATTAAATTAGCTTTCGCAAATGCATGTTATTTCCAAAGTCAATGAGTAATCTTGTCAATAATCAATACTGACCAAAAATAATCATGTATTTGATTTTTGCCATAAATGAGCAGCGTGTTTTAACTTGTTTACTACTCTACTCTCTTAAAGGCTTGTATAAAGGTACTTATACATTACCCAAACAGCACAAAAGAAGATCAGGTATTAGATTTACTGTAGTTTTTTTCCTTTCTTTTTCTTTTTTTGAATTAATGACATGTGACACTGTTATGTAGGCTCCATTTGTGGTGACACACTGCAACAGTTCTCCATCTCCAACATGTCCGTTCATAACTTGTCCGCCATCGTCAGTCCGAGCTGCATGCGATCAGGAGAATGTGTGTCCCGACATAGATTTGTGTTTGCTCATTCTGGATGTGTTTTGTCTCCTTCACTGCCTCTCAATGAGGAGAGTTTCTGTACTCTGATCAAGACTCAGATCACGTTACATTCTTATAAATGCAATCAGCAGTGTAAGAAATCAAATATAAAATTGGTTTTCAGGCTGACAACTTCTTTATTAGAATATTATCTGCAAATGTTTGCTGTGGCTGAGTGACTTGATACAGATGTTTGTTGAGATTTTATCTATTCTATTTCCTTTTTTTTTTTTTGTGGTGAGTAACAGCAATCCAGAGTTGTTTGTGACTTTGTCTGTTGTACTCAACGATCACACTTAACACTCAGCTGCTCGTTCAGCGGGAAATGAATATTAAATCATTAAATGTGTGTAATTGAACATTGGTGCACATGGGTTGGAGTAAATAACTGGAGAAAATGAAAGTTTTTCTCGCTGTTTTTTCACAAAATACAACGTTGTCAAATTAAAACCAAGCAATAAAAAAAAAAAATACAAGAGGCTTTGTGTGATATTAAGCAGACTGAGCCAGTAAACAGCAATACAGCAAATCTATGTTGCAGCCTCTTATTATTTTTGGAAAATACTATATAGTATTGCTCAGCCTGACTGCATTAAGCCCTGTGGTGAGTACTGCCAGACTCTCTTTGTTCTGAGTGTTGCTGCAGTGTGTATGTGTGTGTCCGACCGTGTGTGTCTGCAAGAACATGCATGACCTACTGTCGTTGGAGAATATTGTGTGTGTTTGTGTGCCCAGTTTGGGGCCGTGTGAAATAACTCCTATTTCTAATATATCCCTGTCATTGTAGACTATTGGGGAGATTCTAATTACAGTGAAATCCTGGACTTGCATCTGGGCGGTATGTATTTCAAACCTGTCGCTTTAAACTAACCTAATGGCTAACCCAATCTGTCCTCCTCCTTTTTTTTTTCTTTTTTTTTTTTTTTTTTTCTTAAACGAGTTGAGCTTTGTACCCCTCATATCTACCTTGATTGGTTGCCTGGCAGGCTTTTTGCCTCACTGCAATACTTTCTGCTCCCATAACTCCCTCCTCCCTCCTCCTTCACTGGGTTTCTAGTTCAGACGCTCTTTACATCAAACAGAGATCAGACACTTCACGCTGTCCTCTTAAGATCATCTTTGATCGGTATAAACTCATGAATGATGCATGGATGAATAAGTAACTTTTATTTGGCCCTCGTCAGCACACAGACAACAATACCAACTGTGGTAGAAAGACAAACAGCCACATATTGCAGAGTCAGAATTCCAAAGAGCAGTAGAGACTCTTGCATTAAAAGAAACACTTTGCATGGGCTGACATCCATGAAACAAAAGTAAATAATGCAAAAACTGGCAGTGTTTCATTTCAGTGTTCAGTTTCAGTGTTTACATATGCATTAATATACAGATAACATCAAAAGATCTGGTGACCGAAATCATGAAAGTTGCAGCATGAGATGTGTTTAAGCTGCAGATATAATATATTTTGTTTATTGTCACAGAATCCATTACAAGACCAAAACCAACAGTATTGATTTTACTAGCAAGTGCTGTGCAAATTTAATCTGCAGTGCCAAAGAGATCAATTTATTTAAAAAATAAAAAAAACTATTAAAAAACACATCAGTGAGCCACTCGGTTGCACAAGATGAAAACAAGATCTGCAATTTATTTTGAGTCAGTCACACCTACTCTGCCCTGCTGCCATACACTAATGTAACAAATGTGTATTATTCCACAGCTGAAAATAGTTCCTAACTATAAGGGCACTTGAAGAGCACAGACCTCCACGGAGGGCTGAGGGCTGTAATGTGAAATAAACGTTACATTGGCCGTTTATGCTATTTATGTTGATGATATTTCTTATTTTTAAATGAATAAACTAGATACATTTTCTGCTTACAGAAACACAAATTTGCCTTTTTATTTGCATCTCCACAACATATATCAAAATTGTGACATTAATAGTGCTGTTTAACAATAAATTATTTTTTATATTTGTTTTTAAGTAACAAAATAATATTAAATCAATAATAAATAAATATAAATAACACTGCCTCATTGGACGGCTTCTCAATAAGCTGCTGTAGCTGTTAGAACACTAAAAAACAGACTTATGTACTTGAGAAAACATACATGAACATTACTAGAACATTTAAAATGTTTGTGACACCCGTGTCACAGTGGGTTCTTATGGTTTAATGATATGTGTTTTGGTAATAGTGGCACTGCAGCATAGGAGACTAAAACCTACAAAATTATGATAAGTTTTCCAAGAAATTCCATGGAAATCGGGCCTGTAGTTTTTATTCCTAATCGAGCTGAAAACATGACCTCCTTGGCCGGGGTTACAAATTCTCTGTTTTAATAGCGTTTGTTAAAAACTAGTACCCAGTTGTTGTTGTTTTTAAATTATTCCAAAAATATTACAGATGAAAAAAAAAAAGCTAATAGAGGTGCAACAGCCCCAACCAAGTATTAAGTCATACAGATGGACATACTTTTCAGAGGCCAACATTTCTATATTAAACTAAAATTGGTCTTTTGTAATATCACAATTTTTTGGGACACTGAATTTTAAGGTCTTGTGCCTTGTAAATGAAAGCCATAATCGTTATAATTAGAAAAAATGAAATAAATTAAGACATGAAATGTTTCTTTCTGTGTGTAATGGATCTATAGAATGTTATTTACACTTTTTGGAATTGAATTACTGACATGAATAAACTTCTCTGTGATATTCTAATTTTTTTAAATGCATCTGTAAGAATACAGAAGAGACACACACACACACACACACACACACACACACACACACACACACACACACATACAATATGAAAGTATTGTATAAGCTGCCTTGCTTGGACTGACTCATACTAAACTGCTAGCATGGCTCTTAGCTTCCCCTCAGAACTCTGCTGCTGTAGTTCTGTCCTGTAGTCCCAGCGAACGCTCCCCTGACTTTCTCATACCTGCTCAGTTGCATAACTCCCCGAGTGTGTGTGTGTGTGTGTGTGTGTGTGTGTGTACTAGTGTGTGCTAAACGGCCAATGTTGCAATCACTGACCCTTAGCTGCGATGTCTGAACTGTGATTGGCCAACAGTAAGAGTGTAACACCGTGTCTGGGTGAGACGTCTCGTGGTATCTGTTGTTATCTCGTAGACTGTGTGGCCTTGTTTGAATATGAGTCCAATGCATCTCCTCCTCGTAGTTCTTCAGTGTGAGTGGAATCCCTTGACAGGAGTGAGAAACGGCTGCATTTCCACATATTTGAACAAGGCCTGTGCTTTCTCTGTTGTCCTGCTGGTTATTTTCACTCATCAAACAGGAGATTGCGTGGAGTTATGAAGCAAAGATGAATTATGTTCACAAAAGATGTTTTCCAACCCAACTGATTGACATCAGCATGAGGTTTCATCAACTCAAATCCAACAAACTTTTTAATATCTCTGAGTGGATTGAGGTAATTCATTCAATGTGCAAAAACCTAAAAAACGATTTCTTTTTTTGTTTCACTTTGCCTCTGGAAGCAGTGTGTTTGTAGTGTTCTGAATGTGCTGTGGAGGACGTCTTTGTCTTGCTGATTGTGTTTGATCATGTGATGGAGAATTGTAGCGTTTTGACTGAAAACCAGGCTGGATCGTTGTTTCATCAGCATGGAGCTCTGCAGGTGGCAACGACAATAAAGCCAGGATCAATGTGTGTGCACTCTGAATCTGATAAGTTATATAATTGTTAATTTCCTTACAATTTTAATCTTCCACTTTAATGATTATACAATTAGGGATTTATTGAGCGTTAACTTCCAATGATGCAATTCACAACTATATTTGCATGATTTGGCAGAGCCATAAAAAGTTTATTAGGACTCCAATCTGTCCAAAATAGATTTTCTAAACAGCAGTTTGCCCAACATATTTTTTATTTTTTCTCTGTGATAGTCCCTTGTAGTAATTATCCGGCATTTCACTCTCCCGGCTCTTTTACCCACCAACCTGAGAACGCTGTGTCTTCTTCCTTTTTGTGTCATTAAATGGTTCAGGCCCTTATATGTATAATCTGCACATTCTCCCTGACTCTTCTTCACTTTTTTACTTATTATGTATCTTTATTTTGATGCTTATTAAAGGCATAGTTCGGATTTTTTGAAGGTGGGTTGTATGATGGATGTATAGATATTCAATGACTGAAGATGATGATCAGCATGCCCCTAGTTTGGAGATGCAGGCAGGAGTACCAGCATCATTTTTAGTGCTTTATTTAGAATATTTTCAACACTTCTCTGCTGTTATTGTGTGGCTTCAGCCAATCAAAGCTAACCCTTTAAAACAATAGAGTCACACAATATTACAAACAAATTAAACGATCCGGGCCAGCTGCTCATGTGTTCGATACCACAAGGATAAAAACAAAGACCCCAAAATTTTACTGAAATATTTTTATTGACAAGAAAAATGCAACATGCAAAAATGAACAGAACCACAGGTTAAATATTTATAATAAAAAACAGTTGCAACAAACTGCAACTATGATAACAAGTTTTCAGGTCTGAGGTAGTGCAAAAAATAAATAAATACAATAAACAATAACAATTAGTCAAGTCAAAGTTTATTTATAGAGCACATTTAAAAACAACCTCAGTTGACCAAAGTGCTGTACAGTTATTAAAATAGAATAAATCATATGCAAATAGGTATAAATAAAAACAATAAAATACTAAAAACAGTAAAAACAATAAAATAAAATAGAATAAAATAGTAATAAAAACTCAATCCAAAACAGAGTTAGAGATAAAAAAAAGACAAATAAAAGGGTAAAAAATGTAAAAAAAAAAGAAAGCCAAGGATTCTTGCCTAGCTGTTCAATAAGTTATTGGATCGATACTTTTAAAAAATGAGTATCGTAGCCGGATACAATATCGATACTTTTTTGAGTATCGATACTTTTGACAACCCTAGTTCTGTGAGGTAAAATTAATGTTTTTGTCAATAGAGTCTGGTGGCTATGAGAGTTAAGAAGACTCCCTGGGCTCTCTGACGGCCAGGTAATGCGGTTAAAATATTCTGAGAGTACATTCAAACTGATTCAGGTGGGTGAAATACCAGTGTTTCCCACACATAGACCATTCTGTGGCGCACCCACGTCCGTTACGTTAGCCTACGCACAGAAGACACCGCATTCATATCAATAAATAAATGTTTTACAATGAACCGGGCCGGTCTCAGAGCTGGCAAGACTCTCCGGTAACGTTAAGGCATGTTAAATGGTTGCCGCAAATGCCGTTAACGGGACGAGAGCAGTCAAAACAGCTACTTCAAGCTAGCTACATCGAGTGTAGGTTCGCTTCCTGTTTTCAAAGTAAAAGCACAAATTCTATCGTTGTAAAGGGCAACGGGCGTTTATTTTTATAAATGTAACCGAAAGTGCGTTGCTCACGATGGCTAGCTTGAGTAGCGTAACAAAAGTGTAAACAGCTGGTATTTAGACAAATTAATGACGCACTGGGGATCTAAGTGGCTACTTTCTCGCCTAAAAATGTTTGAAATGTCAATAAAGTGATATATTTAAAGAATTTAGGACTTTACCGGTGTCAGTGGAGCACCACAAATTGCTATCTGGTCTGTGGGAAACACTGAATACATTTTGCTGGTGCCCCCTTCCACAGCAGGTCATTGCTCTGTGCTTCTGTGCTGGTTCTCCTGTCTGCTTCCCCAAACTGTAATTTGCACTTCAATAGTAGCTACACTTCAAAAGTCACCACCATGGCAACAAATTGAGCCGAGTGGTCTAAACATGTTAAGTAGTGTTTACAAGAAGCGCCTTCAATTATGTGTCTTAGGGAGATGGATATCTTTGTGATCAGTAATGGCTTTAATAATGGGATTAAATCATTCTGTGTGATGTGATAAACAGCAGCCATATGCGTAGGCTGTCACATTTTATAAGTGATATAGGGTGATGTTGCCTTATTGAAGATAATCTGAAGAACTACAGCCGGAAGATCAAACAAGGAGATTATTTTCCCTTTCTGTGCTCCAAGTTTTCTGTCTTCTCTTGTTTCCGTTTCCTATTTTTATCCCTTTTTTTCATCCCTCACACCACACAGCTGATCTCTCTCACCTCCTTTCTCTAGGTGATTTTTCTTCTCCCTATGACAGTGCTCCTACCCTCTTTTGATTTTCTCCTCAATTTTCTTTCTCCCTCATCACACCCCTCTCCCCCTCCTCACTCTTCTCCTTCCCCGTCCACCCACGCTCTGTGTCCTCTCCTCCTTTTTCCTCTCCTTGTAACGCCTCTGTTCTTCCTCCTGTATTATTTCCACCACTCTTTCTCTCTTTCACCCACCCATGCACCCACCTACGTCGCTCCCTCACGCTCTCCCCCTCCCCCCCCTTCTGTCTTGTGGAAGTTGAGCCCTTTGTGGGGATGCCACGCCGAAGACCTCTCTCCTTCTGCCCCTGCTGTTCCCCTGAAGGTAACGTAACCTCGCCGCCTCCGCTGACGGTTGTGGCGGGTTACCACGGCAACCGTAGGGATCTCCGGAACCTGGCTACCCCCTCGAGCCCCTCGCCATCATCCTCCCAACCAGCCCCTCCTCCTCTTCCTGACCTCACTGTTTGTGTGTGATCAGGCTCAGTAGATTTCCCCAGAATGTTCCCAAAACTCAGTGAAGTATTTAGGAAACCCAACAAAAGCAGAAAAACATCCGTTCCATACACTCTTGGTGTAATAAAGATGTTTATCATAGGTTCTACTAGAATATAATTCACACTTTTTCAACTTGATGAGAAATTCAAAGTGTGACAGTCATATCATGCATCATTGCCAGATTGACAGAAATGATACAAAATGACTGATATCTGATAGCCATCGAAACCAAAAGTCATTTAGGTTAATTGAACCTACTGAAGGTTTAAAATGATTTTCCTATTCAATTATTATTCCTCATATCTCTGGATCAAAGACTTGTCAAAGCTGCACACATAAGTGAATAATTTTAATGTTAGTGTTTGTAGACTTTGTGGCGAGAAACATTAAAAAAAGAGTGCAAATACATAATAAAACTACAACTGTCTACAGTCACACTATAATATAAGATGTTACATTCATCACCTTCAGTGGCTACTTTTATGTAGACCAGGTCTTTTGCCCTACAAAGCAAAAAGGCAGTAACTGCATTTTTGGTCAAAAATGAGTTATTATCATTTTTTTTTTTATATTCAAGGCATCCTTTGTTATGTGACAAAACATCTTGTGACAAAACATCTTAGACTTTAAGCAGCCGTTTCAGCACCAGAACAGCTTCCAGGTGGAAAATATTGACCTAAAATAGTCAAATTAGTTTGGGTTTGGTATATCCATGTTCAGGAAAACAAATGGTTCCAATTATTTCAAATACAGCGTATCTAACACACCCAGAGCCCAAGTTGTGGCAAAATAGTTTTTGGAGAATCTATACTGCCTTTTTCCTTGGTATGGTGCCACGTTTTTGGTAAAGAATACAAAGCAAGAATACAGTAACTGCTAAATAGGGGTAAAATATAAAATTAAATATGAGCATTGATATGTACAAAAAATAAGCTAATATAAAGTAACAAAACAGCCACATGTCCAATAATCTACCTACAACTACTTAGGCTGGATGACAGGATAACTTTAAAGTCATTTTTCTCAGTTCTGCACTCTGCGTAGTTACTGCCTTTTTGCTTTGTAGGGCAGTACAGTCCTGCACGGCTCAGGTTTTGCATCCATTACCCAAAGTTATCTCAAAGTAAGATCTAGACCTGCCCTTTCCTGTTTCCTGTAAGTCCTGCCACCAACCCAGGATTAAACATACTGGCTGGTCAATTTAAAGTGCCTTACTTTTACATTACCTGTGCTTCTGCAGCTGTTGAAAGCAAATACTTTTTGAAAGTTTTTCCTTTAACAAGCAGCAAAGTACAGCTGTACAATTCATCAAAAAAATGTATTGAAATAGCAATATGGACTTTGTGCCATATCCAAATCACTGGAAGTTGCAGTATTTGTTAAAAGGTAGTTGTGGTGATGAGGTGTGGCGACACCATGATCATTTTTGAAATATTTTTCAGTGAAAATGAGCCATATTGCAATTTTTAGTCAAATTAATCCTAATTATATATTATACAGCAAAATCATTGGCAGCACAAGTCTCACAGACTGATAACACCAAAATTCTCCCAAATGTCCAACAATTTTTTATTCACCTCTGGCCATTTTTGCCTTTATGTCATCCATTTGAATATACTAACTCACAGTAGTCTCCTTTTCACATTTGGATCGATTATTGACATCACATTATTTGGCCGGATGGGAATTTTGAGTTTTAAAGAATTTTAAAGGTTGTGTCGTAAATTTAGCAATAAAAAAAACCTTGGTGGCTGATAAGACTTGGTAATATTAACTGATTAGATGTTAAACATTTTACACTTTTTTCTGTTTTTATCCACTGCCCACCCACATTTAGACCATTATGCTCAGCCATACTTGTAACTGAGGAGCAGGGTTTATAGAGCAGCTAATCTAGCCTAGCAACACATGATAAAACCTTCCAGTTTGATCAGTAGAATTCCTACTAATGGATACTGTATGCTGTACAGTGGTGTCCTTACACCACACAAGCATTGTGTCTTAGTGAATGGAGGTAGTCAAAAGATCTTTTTACTTATTATTATCCTAAGAGGCTGCATTCACTCAAAGGGGAAACTACTCTGCTGTGGTGTGTCCTTAATCAACAGCATGTGTTCTGTGTTCTTTTGAGCTAAAGTGAACCGTAAAGCTGCATATTCTTTGCAGTATCCATTTTTTTTGCAGTTTTAATTCCTCGAATAAATGTTAAAAGTGCCATGTAATCATAAAATGATAATAAAACCGGGCAATGAACACCTGAGACATGGCCAGCTCGCGGGCAACTTTGTGGTTGAAGGAGTGAAAAACCTGCATGGTGTGCTGATTTGTTATAAATATTCTAAGTCTGACACAAAACAAAGTCCTAAAAAATTAATGGATCATCTGGTTTGTTCCCGTATCTAACACCTGTGAGTGGAAAATTTTGCCTGAGCTTCTGTGTAAAGAAACATTGCTTTTGTGTTTGTGTGCGATCTGGTGTTTTGTTCCTTTTATTGCTGTCTCTGCCTTGTACCAGTAAGCTCTCCTTTGTGTTTCCCGAGCCTCTGGCTGAGGGGTGGTGATGGCGGAACAGGTCGAAACAGTTTAGGAGGCAAAAGAACTGCATCTATTTGTACTGTAGCCAGGATAGGTTTGGAAACTCAGCCTCGCTTTTGTAATTCCTGCTTTGTCTCCACATTCTTATTCCACTCCAGTGTGAGCAGCTCTTCTCCAGCTTTGCCTCTCTCTCTGTCCCTTGTCTGTTAATTAGTGAAAGCCAGCCCCCGAGACCACAACCATGCAATTTATGTGTGTGCAATGTTTTTCCTTTTCGTTTTGCAAGAGCCTCCTCTTCCCCAGCTAAGTATGTCACGCTGCATCGAGGATCGCCTTCTGGTGTTTCATTGAAACCGCTTGGCTCCACCTGCTGCAGTCAGATAAATAAAAAAGGATGCATCGCCCCAGCTGGCAGCAGACCCTTTCTAAGCATGCCACATAGACCGGTCTTCTCTGCATACATGCAGAAGTGTGCAGCACTCTGACTGATTGTGCAGATTATGAAAACTACGCAACTGCAATGCATGATGCCAGTAGCGTCCAACATGCTTTATCCTGAGGCAGAGTGCCAACTTCACTATTTGTCTCAATGATTTACATCATCCCATGAACATTTGGCCTTTAATTGAATATGTAAAGACAGCAGAGTAGTTCATACATTTTCCCCACCCACCCTCAATGTATTTAGCATGAATGGGATATAATGGGATTCTTATTCCTGCTGGTGGGTCAATATGTGGGCAGGAGAGGATGAAGAATTTCCAAAAGGTCCTTGGGTTTACTTCTCTGTCTCTGCTACTGATTGGTGTGTTTTTTTTTACGGCCCACTCTGAATAAAAAAAAATGACAGGAGGAGGTAGTTGCTCCCAAAGAGCAGCTACGTCCAAACTGGGCAACACAGACTGTGCAAATACAGGTTTTGTCTGTTTGTGTGTGTGTATAGCGTGTGTGTGTGTGTGTGTGTGTGTGTGTGTGTGTGTGTGCGGGTGTATGCATTTACTAAAATTGAAACCTGTAGCTCCACGCCATCTTCTGTGCGCCATCTTTAAGTATGGCGCGACTGACCACGTCGGTGTCGAGTCCATCCTTCCACCTCACCATCTCCCAGCGAGGACATCCTGGCTTGGCTGTCAATGCATTGCCTGTGTCAGTCGTCCCTGTGTGTGTGACATCAGAGTCGTGTCCCTCAGCCATCTGGTGTCTCACTCCCACTCTGTGCTTCCTCCTTCCCTCCAGGCATGGGCAAGAAAGACGACCCCAAGCTAATGCAGGAGTGGTTCAAGCTGGTGCAGGAGAAGAACGCCCTGGTCCGCTATGAGTCAGAACTCATGATATTGTAAGTGAGGAGCCAACTTCTATAGAAACCAAGCAGCCAGTTTGTGTGTTTTATGAAAAAAATATTTATACAGTACAGGCCAAAAGTTTGGACACACCTTCTCATTCAATGCGTTTTCTTTATTTTCATGACTATTTACATTGTAGATTCTCACTGAAGGCATCAAAACTATGAATGAACACATATGGAATTATGTACTTAACAAAAAAGTGTGAAATAACTGAAAACATGTCTTGTATTTTAGATTCCTCAAAGTAACCACCCTTTGCTTACTAGAATATAAGACATGTTTTCAGTTATTTCACACTTTTTTGTTAAGTACATAATCCCACATGTGTTCTTTAATAGTTTTGATGAATTTACAATGTCAATAGTCATGAAAATAAAGGAAACGCATTGAATGAGAAGGTGTGTCCAAACTTTTGGCCTGTACTGTACATATAAACAGTATTGGAAAAAGTACTCAGATCCCTTACTTAAGTAAAAGTACTAATACCAAACTGCGAAAGGACTCTAAAGAACTGCATTCAAAAAGTAAAAGAACAAAAGTATCAGCATCAAAATGTACTTAAAGTATGAAAAATAATACCCACTCCGATTGTTTTATATATTCTAAATATATTATTCTATTATTTGTACAGATAGGGCTCATTTTAACAAATTAATATACTGTTATGAGATTTGAGAAAAATGTCACTTTGAATTGATCATATTTTAATATAAAAACTTGACCTGAACAATAACTGAAAATAGTAAAAAAGGAAAGTATCTGCCCTAAAATATAGTAGAGTAAAAAGTATAAATTTACATAAATTGGAAATACTCAAGTAAAGTACAAAATTGTACTTAGTTACATTGCACCACAGCATATCAATATAGAAATAAATAAACATAAGACTACAACTTTAAGACCAGATATCTGTAGTCACACTATAATACAACATGCATCACCTTTAGCTGCACTTTGTCAGGCTCAGCTGAGACTAAGACAAAGAGAGAGACAAAGTCCCAATCCCACTGTCCACACTCATGGACTTACAGGCTTTGGGGTCGGCTCCCACAAAGTCCACGAGGTCTTAGGTTCTGTCCCTGCTTGCAAATGATCAAGTGCTTGAGAGCTTTCTCACAGACATTTCGAGCCCTTTATGCACACTTTCCTTAAGTCTGCATGTCTTCAGACTTTGCCTGAGGTAATTACAACGAGTTATCAGGGGAAGCCCGGAAGCATTAAAAAAAGAAAAGAAATGAGGATTGCCACAGGGGTGTTGAGCCTGGCACATTAAATTGACACAGAAACACTACATTAAGATGATGCTGAAAATAGATCATAAGAATGAAAGCTTAGCTTGTTTAAAATTGTTTATTCATCAACAATTTCTCTTATTTTGCTAAATGCTGTTGTGACAAAAACATTCAAATTGACTGTTTGCCAGTTACTTCTGGTTTACTCTGTAAAGCAAGCGCCAGGACAATGTTAAAAGTCGCTCTCTTAAGTCGCTTGGCCCCGAACAAATTAAAAACACGAAATAAAAAGTCCCAAACCCATTATTTTACATAACATGTTTTGCCATCGTCAAGGGAACATGATTTGTCACAGAAAAGCGCTGTCCCATTCCTATTTATACCCATGCAGCGACTCAAACACAAGTACTTACCAGGTGAAGGCCTCAGGGGGATTGGGATTGGGCCTAAAAGCCAATTTTAGAGGGAACCTGGATTCTAAAGTAGTCGGGCGTAACAAAAACACAATCCATCAAATTCAGAGAGTATATCTACGAATCATTTTTTATCAGCTTGAACATAAAATACATGGTAACACTTTACAATAACAATCATTTATAAATGGTAAATAGACCATTTATAAATGGTAAACAGATAGTTTATTAAAGTTTAATCATCATTTATAAACCGTATATAGGCCATTTAGAATGGTAAATAGAAAATGTATTAATGTTGAACTAGAATTTATAAATGGCAAATATATGGTATATTAATGTAAGTTGTTACTTTACCATTAACAAACATTTACATTATAATTAATAATGTATTAATAGTTTTGCACTCATTATAACATTTTTAACACCAATGTTAAGTTTGTAAATTATTTCAAAAGTGATTCATATACCTTTAAGAAATTGGTTGAAAACATTTAAATATTAAATATGTATAGCACTTTGTAAATGGTTAATAATTGGTTTATAAACCATCTATAAACATCACTTAGATGTTATTGTAAAGTGTTACCAAATACATTTACTTTGTAGAATTTAATATGTCACAAACGACTGCCAAATTACCACATTCTGTTTTGTGTAAGTTTTAGACACTCAATTTTTGCGGAATCTGAGTTATAAGTCTTATTTAAGTGTAAAATTTGACCTAGAACTGGCGCTCCTGGGATATGACAAGAGAGCTTGATTATGAATCGCAGTACTTTTCTTGGCCCAGTCTGCGTAGCCGCCTGATTGATTGGGGCAAGGCATTGACCTTGAGTCGTTCAGGTCATTTTAGCCCATTAAACAATTCATGTACCTTCCATGAGAATGGACATCTGGTCAATCCTAGCATTTAAATGCTATGCAGGGTGTGTTCTTGCCAAATAATCAAGCTGGATTCACTCTAATGTGTCCTCAATATCATGAGAGTTGATTACTGGGACCATGATTGTCTGAAACAGTTGTTGAGATATATCAGTCTAAACCAGGGGTGGGCAATTAATTTTCACAAAGGGCCACATGACCAATACTACGAAGGTTGCTGAGGCCGGACCAAAATTCTGAACTAAATTCTACCTAGAAAATATACAATGTTGTGATGCTTTTATTTTGAAAAGGTGCCGTCCAGTGTGAAACGGGTGCTTTAATTTTGAAAGGTTGTGACAGGAAATAACAGTTGGAACGGTAAAATGAAAAACGAAAGGTAAATAATAAGGAGTGCGCCGCAACTCATATAAAGTTGATATAAAGTATCAAAAGGCTTCTATAGTGCTGGCTGACAGGACACAATGTTTGTTAAAGTTTATTTTCTTCTGTCATATATATTAGTGGCTACATTTGTTGTCTTAACTGTAGTAAAAGTGCTTGTTTGCTCTAGTGCTAATGCTAATGTTTGCTATTGCTCTTACGGTGGATTCACAAAGTACCTAGGTAACTCGGGTAACTCAGATATACGTAAATCACCTTCAAAATAAAAGCATTGCGGTTGTATTAATTTCTAATTTCTGGGTAACCTCACGCGGGCCGGACAAGGACAGCCAACGGGCCGGATGTGGCCCGCGGGCCGCCCAATGCCCAGGTCTAGTCTAAACCAAGCAAAGCAATGGACAAACCAAAGTGTCACCCCTATAAATGTAACACAACCTGTGATAAATAGCCTGATGATGTCATACTACATCATTTAAGTACAAGACAATTATAACCTAATACAGACTATTAGGAAGATAAAATACTGACATATTACCTCCTTATTTTTATGATGATTATTATTACATCATAGTTTAAATAGGTTGTTAGCCATTATGAAGTCATAATCATTTTTCAACAAAGTGACATGATATGTGATCACATTTGCAATCCATTTAGAGAAACAACTTTATTACGTTCTGACAAGTCATTAAATTATCCAGCATTATCATCTAATTGTCAGTATTAAAAGCTTTTAGATTAACTATTTTCAGAACAACTACTAATTAAGAACAACTGCCAAGATAAATTAAGATGCTAAAAGCCGTGATTCATCAGAGAAACAAACTTAGCTCGTCTATCGTTTTTTTTTTTTTTTATCTCTCCCCAAGTGCCAGAGAGTTAGAGCTGGAGGACCGACAGAGCCGACTGCAGCAGGAACTCAGGGAGCGAATGGCTGTGGAAGGTGAGTGCAGGAGTGTCGATTAACTAACTAATAGTCTAGACGGATTTCAGAAAAAAGGCCTCCTATAAGAAGTGAGGAGCATTTATGGGTACAAGTTGGGAACCGGCCTACCTTACATATCTCAAGGGTTATGAGTCCAAAAAAATGGTTCCCAAGCGAAATTTTCAGTCATTGGACCATTTTCCCCTTAGTTTTTTGTAAGTAGACAATCAACATGAGGAAATTAAGTTTCTGGATCTATAGTCTAGGGTCAGAGCAAGGATATAGTGGAGGCTCAGTGTCTTTTTTATGCAAAATACCAACTGGAACATTTAAAAGTGATATTGATTACATATTTATGTCGGCCTTAAAAAATGACACAAATAATGCTTAATTTCACCTTAAAAGTTGGTATTTTGCATATATATATATATACATAAAAAAGACACTGAGCCTCCACTATATCCTTGCTCTGACCCTAGACTATAGATCCAGAAACTTAATTTCTTCATCTTTGATTGCCTACTTACAAAAAACTTGGGGAAAATGGTCCAACGACTGAGTAAGATGGGCAATTTGGCGGCCATTTTGATATGCAAATGAGAGTCAAAAACTCAAAACTTCGCTTGGGAACCATTTTTTTTGGATGCAGCACCCTTGAAATAAGTAAAGTAGGCCAGTTCCTGACTTGTACCCATAAATGCTCCTCACTTTCACTTTTTGGACAATTCCGTCTAGACTATAAAACCCTGAATTTTTCGATCTGTATTGAATGAGCGCCGTCTCTTTAACACTTTGTTTTCCTGTGCCTCTCTCTCTCAGACCACCTGAAGACGGAGAAGGAGCTGGCCCAAGAGAAGCAGATCCTGAATGAGATGTTGGAGGTGGTGGAGCAGCGCGACGCCCTGGTGGCCCTTTTGGAGGAGCAAAGGCTTCGGGAGAAGGAGGAGGACAAGGACCTGGAGTCCGTTATGCTCTCCAAAGGCTTCAACCTCAACTGGGCTTAAGAAGAGTGAAACCGTTGCTCATCAAGTCATGGGAAAAGTGTTGACTTGTGATAGTCATCTCAGATCTGAACAGTCTGCTGAACACCTGCAGCAGTGAATGTGTAAAGACCCCCCCAACACACACAAACACTACAGCTGCCTCTGACATTGACGCAGCGCAACGTTTACATATCCCCTGCCCAAAGGCAGTCCAGTTAATCACTTTTGCAGTTTTGCTTGCTCTCGCTCTCTAAGGATAGAGAGTACATTCACAGCTTTATCGTCCCAGCCTTGAAGTGGATCCTCTCAAACAGGGAGTGGGCCTTTGGGAGAATGTTTAAAGACTTGTGTCATTCTCCATTATCTAAAGGGAAGAATGCAGTTCGGTCCTGCTGATGTAAAGGAATTGTAAAGAATTGTGTTTTTTGTGTATAGCTGTGTAGAACAAGTCACATTTTCGGCGGATGAGGGTCTTCTCTTTTCCAAAAAAAAAAAAGGACTGCTCCAGAGGAGTGTTCGAGACTGGAGACTGATCACTCCAGCTTTTAATCTCAGATTGTCCTTTTCAGTCGGACTGCAGGACGGACATCCTCTGCTTGAAGCTGCCTTTCTATCCAGTGACTTTGCATCCTTATAAAGACACCATGAAAGGCTCTTTTTCCCCCCTCACAGTGTTTTAGTGAGTCATCACTAAGAATCCATTAAATATGGCCATGGTTTTTATGTATTTATTATCTTTGTTTGCTTTTAGCAGATAAACTTTTTTTTTTTTAGTTTTGCATTCACAGGAGAGTGCCCAGAAGCTCATTATCTTGCACTTGTGCATGACTCAGATGCACATATAAGCCATTGCATGTCAGGAATGAAGGCTGCAGGCACATAAAAGAACTTCACCTTGTTGTTGATGGCCAGGGCATAGAATACAGACATATACTATACATGAAGCATTTCACATGACTCGATAACGACGGGCCTCTCCTTGACATGCCATTCACTGTATATCACACTGACGGTTATCGTTTACAAATACATGTCCATATAAGAGATTGGATATTTATGATTCCTACTATGGTAGCAAGGTAAACCATCTTTAAAGGAACTGTCTTTCAAGTTCAGATATGTTTCCTACTATGTGTGTTAACATCTGGATGTTCTTGTTAATGGAGCCGATTTCACTGTTGTTATTTTAGAGATCAGAGTAGCTCACAGTACTCATTTTGTGCCACAGGACTGTCTCTGATGGTGGATATGTTGCAATATCTGAGGAATCCACCACAAGGACACACTATACACACCACTCACATCAATATATGGCAGTGTTAATACTTCACCCTTGAACAAAAATGCCTTTTTCATTTTCATTCTCTATACTTAAGTTATATTTTATTTTTCTGACTCGTTATGGAGGTAGTCACACATGTGTATCCCACTGGAACTCAAGATTTTTATTTTTTTTCTCAAATACTTTTATACAGCAGGTCCTCAAACAAATAGATGATTTTAGATGGGGGTGCTGAAGAAATGCCAAGTGCTTTATGAGCAACTTGCATCAAACAGGAACGCTATCTGGGGGGCAGTCAAATCTAATAGCCTTTTAGACAACTGTAAAAAGAAAACAGGTGGTCACTGTTTTACAGCACAGAAACACTAGAGGCTATATTTATGACTTGATATGAGCTGTGAATAAAATAAAAAAAGTGATATAATTTAAAGGGTTGTTGTTTTAGATGGTGTGCGATAAGTTTGACATGATTGTATTGATATTTATTAACATGTGTGCAAACTGTATTATATGTAAAGAAAATGAATCCTAATTTTTAAACTGTTCTGTTGACACATGACTTGTAATGTAAATGCTTCATGTAGCTAAAATGCATAGGGGTGTTGGATGTATGCTGAAAATGGCAATAAAACAATGCAGTTGTTCTTTTAAATGTTTGTTACTTTTTAATGGGTTATGAACAAGTTTTAGCTCACCATTATCAACCACGCTTATAAGATTTGTATGCAGCTTTTGCTTATTCTTTTCTCTCCATTGCCATCACCAATTCTGACTACATAAATGAGTAGGCCGAAATCTGTTTATTTTTTACAGTAAACATGGAATACTAAATAGCCAGATGTATAGAGGTGGATTATGTAATACAGTCAACGTGGGTTTTGAAACAAAGTATATCTATTTTGCAGCATTTATATTTTGATAAAGACTCAACAAACCTTTTGGGACAAAATTAAGTAAGCCCTGTGATGAAGCCCATTAAGGTTAGGACTTAAACATAAATAAAGATTGAAATCTAATTAGCAGAGACCAAGAAAACTGAGTTCCAAATCACATACTTCCTTTACACATCCTTTTTTATTTTGAGTATGTTTTGTTGCATGCAGTATGCATACAATTGGAACATGCTATCTCGCCATAGCATTGTACTTTTCTTATAGATAGAATAGCCTTTATTGTCATTGTATATATATTCACAACGGAATTTGAGTGCAACTCCCATTGGTGCAAAATAAGAAACTCAATATATATATATATACTTACACAGAAAAAAATAAAATAAAAATAGAATAAATTATTGTTGGGCATATGGGATTGTTGGTCAGAATAGCCAGAAAACCATGCTTGCTTGCTTGCATGCTGCAAAAAGGAACCAAATACTGCATCCTCCATACAATGTAGTGGGACAAATAATATTTTTCTTGCATACTAAATAATATGGTAGTATATACCTTCATCACTCAGTGAATAGTCAGCTAATAGCAACGTCTTGTTCGACCCTTTCTGCTTTGTAAATTAACATATAATTGGTTAAAAATGTTGAATATTTAACAATAAGCCAACACGTCATCAGGGGTTTTTTTTTCTCTATGTTGGTGATGTTTAAAGGCTAAAGGTTAATACATACTCTGCAAGAACGAAGAAACTTGTTCTCTCTCCCAGAGCTGCAAAAACGAAAATTATGTATGTAACTACGGTTCTATGAATCAGAAGATAGCCTATAATAATAATCCAGGGGTCATCAGGGGGTCACAGGTGACTTTGTTGGTATAACGACTCGACCTATACATGCGCAAGACGAAGTTAGGTCAGGAAGGATGAAATAATACAGAATGACATCATGCTGAGAGGGGGAACAAATGTCTCTGTTCTTGCAGAGTATGTAAAAGCCTTTAATTCTTTATTCTCATACTTGACAAAACTCCTTCAGAGATACAGAAGACATGTTTTCTCAGAGTGAGCAGCCCTCCTGAGGACAAGTAAAGTATTTAACATGTTTGGTTTAAAATCAGTGGAGTAACTCTTCATCCTCGAACACATCTACAGTAAGTGCTAATGAACAGGAAGAACATTACCAAAATAAAATATGGTAACATAACCTTCAGTTAACATCGCGGATTTTCGTCCATTTTTCTTTTAACCCATTACAAAACGACCACGTTAACAATATTATATTTAAAGTACTTCCCACTTCGACATAGAAAATGCATTATTTTGTTTATGCACTTACTTTGAAAGCAAGCCACTTCCGGTCAACTTCTGCTGACTTGTGTTGACACAGCTTCTTCCGTCTGAGACTGAAAAGTTTGCAGAGGTGAGAGTTGCAACTCAAAGATGATGGCTTCAAGTTTCAGGGACTGCAAGGTTAGTGATGGGGCTTAAGAAAGAAACAGTTACATCATAAAACAGATTTCGTCAAAGAATTGCACGACATTCGCTGTTTATGTGTTTTTTAAATCGAGTTTGACAACTTATCCTAACGTTAAGTGTGGGCGTTATCTTAGCATTAACGGGATTGAAAGTCATTTAAACCGAAACTATGGCGAGACCATAAATAAAAACAGATTCAGCGAGGTTTGTGAAGAGGTTTGTGCAGCTGTTGTTTACGTCTGCAGTTTTCTGAGTCGGACTTGGTAAAAATGTTCTGCGCTGAACATTTCGTCACACTGTTAAAATAGTGTCAAAAAGTCATTTTTTGTCAAAATTGCCTATGTCAAGTGTGTGTGATTTAAGCTGATTTATTATGCCTAAGTCAAAATAAAATGTGACTTCGGCAATTTTTTGGACTTTGGACAAGATATGGTAACACTTTATTTTGAAGGTGTTTACATAAGAGTGACATGAGCGTGTCATAGGCATGACATGGGATGTGTCATGAACATTAATGACACTTTGAAGTAACATTAAGCACATGATACTTGTCATGCCAAGTTTCTGACAGGCTTGTGTGACTCTTATGTAGACTCCTTCAAAATAAAGTGTTACCATATCTTGCTTAAGTCACAAAGGCATGTTCAAAAAAATGCCTAAGTCACTTATTTCTCTCAAGTTTCATAATTTACACACAGTGTTATTACTATGCCAATAGCCAACCTTTGTTACATCCTTTTTGAGTGAAATGATCAATAAATGTCATATGTTACGCTTTTGGTGAAGTTTTTTGTGTTTCCTGCAAAACTTGAACAAATGAGTCAGGCGATTATTTTAACAGGGTGACGATTTCTATCAGCATGCTAATACTTTCTGTGCAGGCATGGAGCGCAGAGGGTCTTCCCTTGTCCACTAGCAGTAATGAGGCCTGCAAACAATATGACGCCATCCTCACTCAGGTAACCCCCACATACCATAGACTGTATACTTAAATCTTCAACATGCAAATACAGTATACACACATTATTATCAGCAGACTACTGTATATGTCAGGGAAAGCTAAAATGAATCTTAACATCTCAACGTTGTCCTGTTTCTAGTGTATGAAGTGGCGGAATGATGAAACCTTGGGAGGATTTGAAGGATGCATCTCTGCTATGATGCAAGCCGACCCTAACTTTGGTAAATAGATATGTTGTCAAATACTATCCTCTTGTTTTATTTAACCTTTTACTTAACCAGGTATGTCCTGATAAGACATGGGAATTTGGGCAGCAGCTGAGTTATAAACATATTTGGGGAGGCAACAGTAAATCAATGTTCAAAGTTCAGATAATAAAAAATAAAAGGCAGAAGTGAAGCTTAATATATCCACAGCTTAAATATTAGAGCCTGCAGATATATCGGTTGACAGATATTATCGGATGATATTGGCCCATCAATACCATATTGGTATATGTGCCATTTTGAACATTTTTATACACAATATATAATGCAGAAAATGTTGCTTTGCCATTATTTAGAAATGGTTTTAGCTATTTTTATTTTTTTTAATTGTCAGCATTTGACTCACAATTACATTTTTAGCAATTTTTTTTATTCCTATTTATTCTTTATTTTCTCAGGTAACATTTTTAGAATTGGCTGACAATATAACACATTGTTTGTATGATGTATAATAATGTGCAACATTGGTAAATGTTATTTAAAAAAAGTTTTCTGTTTGAGAAAGTAGCTCTTTGGGTACCTTTTGCAGAGCTGTGAAAAAAATCTATTTTCATACCATCATCATATCGGCCGCCGTTACTGATGAATTTCCCCTTCTTTTTGTAAATTTTATTTATGCAAAGTTTTTGCACATATATATATATATATATATATATATATATATATATATATATATATATATATACAGACACATACAGTACAAGAAACATAGAAAAAACCCAACAGAGGAAAAAATAAATAAAATAAAAGTAAACAAACAGATAAATAAAACAGAAGCAACAGACAGCCAGCCACCACTTAATCATTAACGTAAAAAGAAAATGTGATGAATTTCCCCTTCTAAAATCAGTATCGGCTCTCAAAAATCTCATATTGGTCAGACTCTTTCGAATAGCCTCATAAAAACTGACTGTGACCCTCTATATTTTAAATAAATTGACATTCTCAAGGTCAGTTATCAAAGTCCAGCTCTAGTAAAAAGGAGCGACAATCACAAAAGCTTATCATCTTTAATGCTTTTATTAAGTAATGTAAAATTAGGCTAAACGTCCTGAATAATCTAATCTCACACTGTAAATAGAAGAGACTCTGACCTGTAAGGGGTCACAGGTGTAATTAATTTAATGACTAACATTTCCAGGTCCTTGGTATTTTGCATGCTAGCTTAGTGGCAATTAATGGAACTGAGGGATAATTAATGTTATTAGTTACACCTGTGATTTTCCTGCTTTCACAAGTCAGAATATCAGCTGTGCCTGTCTGATATGATGAAGCCTTGGATATAAAGCAATAACTGCCCGTGCTGTAATTTTTTTAACAGAAACATTGTTGACCCTGAGAAGCAGAGGTTCATCAGCCTCTGCGGTTGTGACAAGTAATTAATGTTATAGATGCTGCTGTTTACCACCATGTGTTCAGTTTGAGCTCTCATCAAGTGTTTTTTTAAATGTTTGATTGTTGTTCATGCAAATGAGGCAGGCTGTTGCTGTGCAAGTTCAACAGCTATTGATGCGCCTGAGAACCTGCAAGCTGCTGTTGACTATGCCGGAAAAAAATCAGGATCAGATCATTGAAATATTGTCTGTTATGGTTACATAACAAAAACAAATTGAGGGCATTAGGTTTACAACAATTACATTGTTAACCTGATCAGATGTGAATATTTAAGAAGAACACAGTGGTGTTTAGATGGAAAACAAACCATTTGTCAAACAATGTTTGGAATTATTAGTGATTCTGGAACCACATAAATGGGGACTGTAGTTGTTGTTGCAGTATCGCCATTTACCTAGAGTGTAATTTCTGACTGGAACATCCAGTAGAAATAAAATAAATTCCCCAAGGGCCTTTAACATTCACTTTATATTGGTAAACATGAAGAGAAATTGAGAGGTGTCCTTTTACATATCTGGCTTCACATCAGAAGGAAAGCTTTTACTTTGTTTTGTGACACGCGAGAAGAATAATTCTGCTGAACTGGAAACAAAAAAATCCTATCAGTCTATCAAACTTTAATGAATGATATAATGAAACATTTGCAGTTAGAAAAAATAAAATTCACCCTGAGAGGTAAGATAGATACCTTTTACACAATATGGCAGCCATTTATGGATTATTATACTAAATATAACCCGGTGAAAAATTAACAAATATAAATTTGGGGAAACTTGACATCCTCCTAGTTGTATTATTATTATTTAAATATATTTTATTTTTGTTTTGATATTTGATTTGACTCCACCTAGGTTTTTTTTTGTTTGTTTTTTTAATTTTGTTTTTGTTTTTTGTGGGGTGTTTTTATTGCTTTTATTTTTCTACTATCATTCTGTTCTTTCATGTTGATTTTAAGCATAAATGAACATGCACATTCTTTATTTTTGTATGTGAACGAAAGGAAAAAACAATAAAGAGAAGTTTGAAAAAAAAAAAGAAGAAAAGCTTTTACAAGGGCATTTCTTATGTCAGCTGTTAACCCTTTATCGGGCGAAGAACTATATTTGGTAACTTCAGGTAATATTTCGAGAAATCAGTTGCAAATTTACTAGGTTAAAGTGGCAAGTCTACAAGAAAAAAAGTCGCAGATTTAAGAGATTTAAAGTGGCAAATCTGCACAAAAAAAGTCACAGATTTACTAGAAAAAAGTGGGAAAAAAAAAACTTTTTTCTCCCAGATTCACCACTTTAACCCTTAATAGGCCACTCATTGAAATACTTGCAAATTCCAAATTTCAACCCTAGAGAATATTGGAGGATATTACATAATATTTTGAGAAAAAAGTTTACGAGATTAAAGTGGCAAATCTACGAGAAAAAAATGCGCAGATTTATGAGATTTAAAGTGGTGAATCTGGGAGAAAAAAAGTTGCTTTTTCCCACTTTTTCCTCGTAAATCTGCGACTTTTTTCACACAGATTTGCCACTTTAAATCTCTTAAATCTGCAACTTTTTTTCTTGTAGATTTGCCACTTTAATCTAGTAAATTTGCAACTTTTTTCTCGAAATATTACCTGAAGTTACCAAATATAGTTCTTTGCCTGATAAAGGGTTAACATTCACTTTATATTGGTAAACATGAAGAGAAATTGAGAGGTGTCCTTTTACATATCTGGCTTCACATCAGAAAGAAAGCTTTTACAAGTGCATTTTTTTATGTCAGCTGTTAAGCTGCAGGTAGAAAATCCAGAAAATATCACCAGTGTTGTCCTTGTCCCCTGTAGTTATGGGCCATGTGATCAGTACGGGGCTGGACCTGCTCTCAACCTCCATGTCCCCCCGTGTGAACGAGCGTCTGGCCAGTGCTGTGAAGCGAACAGTGGAGCTGGGCAACAGCCAGGAGATCTCCCCCAGAGAGAGGCTCCATGTCAAGGCTGTGGACTTTATTGCACGTGGGTAAGATCCAGAGACAGCGTGCCACAGGAAATCCTGTCAACAAAGCACTGCACTGCAAAAAAAGAAAAGTTGGGTGAACTCAAAATTTCAAGGCCACAAACTTCGATAAGATTTTAAGTTGGACAATTAAACTAAATATTTTAAGTTTTGTTTTTGAGTTTGCTCAACTCTGAATTCAGAAGGTCAGTGATCAAAGTCCAGCTCTAGTAAAAGGGAGCGACAATCATAAAAGCATATCGTCTTTAATGCTTTTATTAAATAATGTAAAATTAGGCTAAATGTCCTGAATAATCTAATCTCACACTGTAGATAGAAGAGACTCTGACCTGTAAAGAGACACAGATGTAATTAATTTAATGACTAACAGTTCCAGATCCGTGGTATTTTGCATGCTAGCTCAGTGGCAATTAATGGAACTGAGGGATATTTTAGTCAACTAAAATATTCTTCATGACTTGATTTGCAAAAATCTGCAGCCCGGTGCCTTAATCTCCATAATTTAGATTAGATTAGATTAGATTTTTATTTGTCATTGCACAGAAATACAACGAAATTCAATGGACTCACGTACTGGACTCATAAAAAAAGCATAATAAATAGTAAATAACAAGATACATTCTTATCATCTCATCTCAATAAATAGTAAATAGAAAAGATACATTCTCATTCCCTCAGCACTTAGTATATTCATGTCATTCATTCACTGTACCATCAACTTAGTGCCATTGTATGCATTAAAACAATACTGTAATGATATAAATATATAAAGTGCAGAGCATTGTGTTAGGTGTGGATGTCCCTGAATTTGCCAACTTCAAGTCTAGTTTCAATTCCAAATCTCCTGAGATATTTCTTTGGTGTCCGGACTCTCATTTGCACCTGAGTCCTCACTGGATTCTGACAAAATCTTATTAATAAATACTCATTATGACCTATAAGTAATAGTCATAGGCTAATTTTAGCGTTGTCTGCTGTTTTATCATCATTGTAAGATCAAAATAAGGTTTGCATATCCATTCTGACATTTTTTTTCTCTGTCCAACAATGGCTCTTTTGTTCATAAAAGTTGCTGAGCCATGCCCTAGATTAAAAGTCACATGACAAACTTGCATAACAGAGCAGAGAGGAGATAATAAAAGAGGTTTCAAGTAGATAGGAAATAGTTAGGGATATTAGTAACACTTGTGAGCGCTTGAATGCTGTTTAAATTTGAGTCCACTCCATTTTTTGTAAAATAAATTATCAAAGAAATTCAAATAATTTTCTTCATCCTAAAATGTGTGTTATTGAGTTAATTTTCATCCCTTTTTTTGTAATTCAAAGTTTTTATTATCTTTTCATTTTTACAACATACAAACAAACATCAAACGAACCAGACAGGATGGAGGTCATAAAAATAATAATAATAATAATAAATAAATAAATAAAATAAAATACAAAATCTGAAAATAAATTAACTAAAAAACAAGACAGGCAAGTGAGTAGGAAAGGCAAGCAAATGAACACATCTGTCTACCAAAACTATCCCATCTTTCTTTTATCATATCATTTTCACAATTTTTATTTTCATCCCTTATATCAAACAAATTCCAGTCGACTAATGTGACTATAAGAGACACATTTTCACTGATTTCATGTAACGTGTTTTGCAATGAGTGCTGCAGTGCAGTCAGTCAACATTAAGCCCAAAAAGAGAAGAGATCAGTTTTGTTTAGCATCATGCCAGAGGAAGTGGGTTGGCTGTGAAAGAATGAACAGAAGACTCCAATAATTTTTTTATCTATTAGGCAGTAATCATTCATTCATTCATTCATTCATTCATTCATTCATTCATTCATTCATTCTTTTTCCGCCCCCTTGTGATGCAGTCACATGCTTCAGATCCAAAGCATTCTTCTGTTATATTGTCTTCTGTAAACTTGAGTCACAGTCTAGAGAGTAATATCTGTATTCTATCTACAGTGTCTTATTTCCCCATGGTATAGTATGATATACTGTAATACTGAGAACATATTTTGTCTCTCAATATTGTCTTAGAGCAGGGGTGTCAAACTCAAATACACAATGGGCCAAAATTTAAAACTTGAATAAAATCGCGGGCCAACATTGAACAAATAAACCTTTTAATATTTACCAAACATGTTTTGCTTTAACATTAAATATGGAACCAGCAACGCTTTTAAACATACAATATATAACTAAATAGTGCAGACATGCAAAATCAAATTTCAAATAAAAAACACATCAATGTCATTAATTTATTAAATAAAAAATAAATAAAAATCGTATGCCTCTTTTCTATTTGCATCCTTCTGATTTAAATATCAAAATAAACTTTATCAACAGGTTAATAAATTCTGCCTTTCTTTTCGCCATTTTTGGGAAGGGGTCGCTCGGAGACAGCTCTAGCTTGAGGTTGCTATGACGACTGTCACAGAGGAGCATTTCTGGGTCCTGTCCTGATTGACGCGCCAAAACAACAGCAGGGCATTGTGGGATTTGTAGTATTAGCGGTAAATGCGCCGTATAATACCAGCGGGTCAGCTTTTATACTACAATAATAAGATAATAATTTGGTATTGCTTCGCGGGCCAGAGTTTGACACCCCTGTCTTAGAGGATACTTGTGTTATTTTTTTTTAAACTTAAATTTTTATTGAAAATTTTCAGCTCCACATGAAAACATCAAAGTATACATATAGATCCATGTATTACACGCTATGGGTGAAGCGGTGGAAAAAAACAGATACAACAAAAAGAAAAAAAGTACAACAGTCATGGCTACATGTGTCCATTATTAAATTACACTGTTTACAGATATAAGAGAAAAGAATATGAATAAGATACATTTCAATTATTCACATTTAGTCAAAAAGACATTTTCCTTCATTCTAAGTCTATATGTCATTCTTTCCATGTTATGGATTTCTCTAATGATTTCTAACCATTCATTTACAGCTGGTGGCTCCACCTTATACCATCTTCTTGTTATTGTTTTTTTTACATGTGACCAGTAGTATTTTTATTAAATATCTGTCTTTGACCAGGACATAATGATTTGAATTCCCAAGGTACGTAACACTACATTCTTTAGGTATTGTATAACCAAGGATATCTTTAATTATTTTGTGTACATTTCAAGTTTGTTCAAGTCTGCGTCTGTGATTCTCACAGTACACTCATTCTCTTGTCCATCATTGCCATCTTGTCTTTAACAGTGACTCATGTTTCTTGTAGAAATTTTTTCAAGGCGGCTGAGGCATGGGAAGACATTCTGGTGGATCACCCCACTGATCTGCTGGCTCTCAAGTTTGCTCATGATTCTTACTTCTTCACGGGAGCCCAAGTCCCGATGAGGGACTCTGTGGCCAGGGTGCTGCCCCACTGGAAGCCACACATGCCGTTGTTCAGGTACAGAAGACAGCGTACACTACCGGTTAAAAGTTTTAGAACACCCCAATTTTTCCAGTTTTTTATTGAAATTCAAGCAGTTCAAGTCAAATGAACAGCTTGAAAGGGTACAAAGGTAAGTGGTGAACTGCCAGAGGTAAATAAAAAAAAAAGTAAGGTTAACCAAAACTGAAAAATAATGTACATTTCAGAATTATACAAGTAGGCCTTTTTCAGGGAACAAGAAATGGGTTAACAACTTAACTCTATGGAGTCTCGGGCTATTTTGTCCATTTTTTAATTCTTTTCATGTCTTTGTGAGTCATTTTGTGTCTTTTGGTGTCTTTTTTTGTCATTTTGTGTCTCTTTTTGGTCATTTTGTGTCTTTTTTTAGTCCTTTAATCCAACATAAAATGTGATTTTGAATCTTTTTTTTTTACTTTCAAAACACTATCATGCTCAATAAAGAATTTTAAATGTTGCAAATGTGCATTAATTTTAGAGTACACTGAGACATTAAACTGCATAATTTTCAATTAAATTCTGGAAAAGTTGGTGTGTTCTAAAACTTTTTACCAGTAGTGTATATTACAAGAGAAGCATTTTATATAAATAATTTAAAAATTCAATGCATTGCCTTACAGATGTTATAGCTTATATGTAGTGGGAGTGATAGAGGGCTTTAATACATGTAACATACATGTGCATCTCAATAAATTTGAATATCATAGAAAGTATATTTATGTCAGTAGTTCAATTCAAAAAGTGGAAATAACACATTATATAGATCCATTACACACAGAATGAAACATTTCACGTCTTTATTTATTTAATTTCTTCTAATTATAATGATTATGGCTTACAATTAATGAAGACCTAAAATTCAGTGTCTCAAAAAAACATTTATATTACAAAAGAACAATTTTAAAGAGTGTTTAATATGCAAATGTTGGCCTCTGAAAAGTATGTCCATCTATATGCACTCAATACTTGCTTGAGGCTATTTGACTTTAAATATTGGAAATGGACTTTTCATCATATTCTAATTTATTGAGATAACCTGTATAATACTAACTGTGTGAGTCATCGTGAGTGTATTCACAGTTAACGTGTTTCGTTAGCTTGGTGTTTGTACTGAATAGGTGCTGAGTTATAAATACAAAGGGACTTTATGGGCCTCCATGTGCATTAATGTATTATATAAAATAAATTGTTCATATCACCACAATGACCTTAAGCTACAGAGCATTTTACAATGTGAATTGTACTGTATACAGGGGCTAATTAACTGTAAAAAATACAATGGGAGAGAATGGAAGAGACAGTGTTTTGCTTTTTATTTTTTTTATTTTTACATAAGCTGAAGGCCACCATAGGTCAGTTGGTTTGAATCTACAACCTTACTGCTATATGCCACTAAATCATACAGACTGCTCCTTTAAAACATGATTTTATTGTAAGTTGGTGCTGCGCTCACGTTTTTCCGCTGTACCCTGACAGACAAGAAAAGATTGCAGATTTGAAAAAATGTAGCTTTTTTAATATAGCTCTTTAAATGTATGCAGATACGATGAAAACATAAAGCCCCTTTCCTTACTTACGCCTCTGTGACGTTTTGCCTTCAGTGTGAACGTGCCAGAGGCGTGACGGGGGGACCAAGTGATCACGTCGGTACCGGTTTTTGAGGTAGAAACCATAGACTGTATATAAATAATGGACGTAGTCACCGTGACGTCACCCATTGGTTTGTGGCCCGTTGGAAGCCTCGAGTTCAGCGTTATACTCGTCGCCATCTTGCGTCGCCATCTTGTTTCCGGTACGCGGAGCAGACCATATCTGGACTGTGGAGGAGGAGAGGGATCTGATCACTGACTACAGCCTCTCTACACCTCAACCTGACTGAGAGAAGCTGCTGCTAATTCATGTTAGCATTAACTGGAGCATTAACTGAGATGTTAGTTTTGGCTAGCAAAAAAACAAAAACAAAATGTATCTTTCTTACCTCAGAAAACTGAGCAGCGACTCCTTGGAGTGTCTGTTAGTCCAACCAAACACTGAACAAGACATTTTTACTGAACAAAACGTTCAAATAAACTGTCATTAAGTGAAAATACAGTGAAAGGGTCAAAGTTATGAGACCAAATCGGTAAACGTCCTCTTTTCTATCTATATAACGTTATATATAACTTTATTGACACGTTGCCGTGGATACGCATTGTTCTGCTTCTCTCCTGATGACGGCTCGCCTTGTCAGTGACCTGTCAATCAAAGGTAGCCACGCCCCAAATCATACGATTCTTTATCTTCTATTTTCTTCTAAATGGGGCCATTATTAGAACTATTGACATCAAATTGTCTTGAAGATGATTTTTTACTAGTGATTGAGACCATAGTGTTGTCCTGAAAAAAATTTCTGAGGTAATAAATCAAGTCAGAAGTTTTCAAATTTTGCACTGAAATGAATGGGCAGATTTTTTTTTGCAGCCAAACTTAGCGCCCCCTGCTGGAATTATCGGTAGATTGCAGCCTTAAGGCACTTCCTGGTTGGCCTCCATGCTCAGACACGGAGATTGCCGCCTGATTAGAAACCAGTTAAACCAGTGGAGCCGGCAAGACGGAAAATACTTGACCTGCATTATTTGGGACCAACAGCTGTGTAAAAAGAAAGCAGGTGGACCTTATCATCAGAAACACGCCTCTCATTCTAGTCCGACAGTAATTGAATCATGTTCAGCAGGATGCAGAACAACAGCACAAAGTGCAGTTCTTCCGCCAGCATAGTTTTGAATGCACTTATTGCTGCCGTCACTTATTGTAAACAAACTGCCGCTGCTCTGTTACACAGAACGACCGTCACCTCCCGCTTTAGTCTGCAATGTGAGATTGCAGTGTGAATGGAGGCCAAAATTACGACATTGTTGAATTAGTATGAATTACGGATGGGAATAATTAATCGATGATCGATTAATGGTCGTTAAGAATTTTGTCGATCACGTGGAATTTTTAATCGATTTTTGTATTGTTTAATTTAAATTTTATCTCTGACTGTGTATCAGTATCACTGAACTGAAACACGGCTGTTCAGTTCTGCAGCTGTACATCAATAAGCCAATGAGCTGAGAATTAAGTTGTATAAAGTTACAGTTTGCAAACTGAAAGTTGCAATAACAATTATAAAACACACAGAAATACAGTATTAATTTGAGCAAAACTAGCTTACTGTATCAAACCTGAACTCCTTGACGTTATCTTTACAGTTTAATCTCAGTTAAGTTGGTTTTACAATTAAAAGGATCAATGGTCTTTTTGTCTTTTCAAAATAAAAGCGTCCGTTATCAAACAGACATTTGCATAGTACTGTATATATATCTTTTATTTTGCCCATGTTTGCATGCAGCGATTAATCGACTAATTGATCGTTAACGTTATAGATGCTCAATTTGGTAGGTTTCTTTCTAACGCCCATTTGAATGTCCTAAGGCGGAGCATGTTACAGCACTTTTGCAGAAGCGTAGTATGAAAAGGGTTCATACTGCAAAAAATGATGCATCTGTGGATGCGCAAGTTATGTTTTTGAGAAGAAAAAAAGGCTCAAAAGAAAGATAAGCCAGAAAGTATGCAGTTTATTCAAGCATAGTTAAAGTCACACAAAGACATGCAAACACATACTAATAAAATAGATACTAATGTACCTGTTTAGTGCAGTGGTGTGTCTGTTGGTTGTAAAGGTGAGAGTGTTTCAGGAAGAGGTGATTGAAGCACAATGTCCTGCAGAGAGTAATCTCTCACACAGGGGGTAGCCTCTGTGTTCACCCTGCAATCAGCCATGTCCTGTATGGGCGAAAACTTCAAGCAAGTAAATTATTGTTTTCTTTCACATAGTCGAAATCAAAGAAAGCAAATCCAATTCATATTTTAACATTTAATGGTTAAATTCATGCCTCGCGATGATATCTTTAAACCAAGACTGTATGACAGAGACACGGTGAAAATAAAAGACAATTTTCCAACATGGCAATAATGTGAAGGCAGTTTTCAGCAAGATCAAAAGTTGGCGATGGCACCGATGATCACGTTGACTTCTATTTTTTAAAGCAAGGTCACTTCAGATGACTCTCATTTGTGCCCCTCTGGCAGCCATTGTTATTGCTGGAGGCAACTTGTTCACAAAGCCAGTCTCTGCTTTTCATCATGCGAGATAAACTGTTCTCTCTGTCCTGTACTTTGTAATAAAAGATGTTTTTTTTTTTGTTTGTGCCCTCAGCTATCTGAACGGACTGTACTCCTTCGGCCTCCTGGAGACTCGCCTCTATGACCAGGCTGAGAAAGTAGCCATGGAGGTGAGATTTTTTCTCGTCTCTGTTATAACCAGTCGTACAGGCTGTTGTCATTATTGTAACTGGGTGGTCCAGGCTGTCTGTGCCTGCGCCCGTTGTGTCAGTTCAATTTGACGAGTAATTTGCTGTCGAACACCAATAATAAGCAGCTCATCCAGCCCTCAGTGGCCCGGCTCTCCTGTGCTGAATGTGTAATGAATACAAAGTAGCTGTGACATAAGGATCACTTGAAAAAAGATTGAGGAACATCGTAGACGAAACGAAAGATAGTAATTGAGACTTGAGAATGCCATTATTTTTGTCATTTCACTCCGGTGTAAGAAATAGAGCACTTTTTCTGCATCTGTACTGCTTCTCCTCACTTAAAACTGCCTTGCACAGGGCCTGGCTCTGGTTCCAGATGACGCATGGTCTGTGCACTCTGTAGCTCATGTGTACGAGATGAAAGCGGAGGTGGACAAAGGGTTGAAGTTCATGGAAAGCAGAGAGAATGACTGGCAGGTAAAGTCTTTCAGTTCTGCACCATTTGTCTACTGAATTAAACCACACAATTTTGAAAAAGCAGCAGGAAAGATATTTCAAATATGTATTGTGTAATTCCAGGTGTCTGACGTGCTGGCCAGTCATAACTATTGGCATTGGGCTCTATACTTCATAGAGAAGGTAAAGATTATAATGAGTTTTCTCAGTCAAGCGAATAGTTGGCAGTAGGAGTGTTTGTGGAACTTGTATTTATGATATCCTTTCCCCTGGGTAATTTGAAGTCTGGAGTTGATTATATTGCGAGATTAATTTGTGTTTGCATCTGTGCAACACAATCTATCAACCCCGCTTATCTCTCAAGTCTGGAGTTATTCAAATTCCTCTTTCTCACCCCTTCCTCCTTCACAGGGGGAATACGAAGCCGCTCTGCAAATCTACGATTCTCAGGTGGGTTTGCGTTGAGAGTTTTGCATCAAAACTTAAATGGCGTATCGATGTGCAGACGTTCAATAGCCGTGCATGTACCAACAGACGGGGGATGCAGACTAAAAGCAATGTGTTGTGCTTGTGAGTGAAGAAGGCAAGCGTGTGCAAATGGAAGACAGATTTCAGTGTCAACTGCCAAAGCTGATTATTTTTTCATTCACTCTAAAAATACGAAAGGCTATTTTGAGTGAACCCCAACTAAACCGGGCTGTCCTGTACCTTTACAAGAACATTTCATAACGTTACTTACCACTGCCATAACTTTAAACACAACAGAAATTCTTACATCAAGTTAGATGAATTTCATGAATGTTTCACTGCTCGCTTCAGGGGAATCCTGTAAGACATATACTTGTCTTTCTTTAGTGTTATTTCTCTGAAAAATGTCAGTCCATGTTTCATCCTTCAGTGTTCAAAGTGAATACTAAAAGTTTGTCCTGTATTAGGTATTCAGACGTTGTAAAGCCACAGGATCCATGTTGGACACAGTAGATGCCAGTTCGATGCTCTGGAGACTGGAAATGGAGGGTAAGATACGGGCTAATGTGATGTAATCACTCTCTGCATTAATGAAATTGGGAAGGGAGTTTAAATGTTATGGTCCATCTATCACATTAAATAGCTGGGACGTCACTTATCAGAATTTGATTAAAAATTCTGGAAATTATGCATCATTTTTCTTCAAAATAACACTGATTGGCCCAATGAAGGTGCTGCAACATTTGTTAATGTGTTGCTAATAGGCTGGAGGGCGAGTGCAACCTCTTATTTGAGATAATTTTGGATAGAACGGTTTTACGTGAATCTGCTAATGAGGGGAGATAATCTCAAGTATGAAACCTAATTAATCTGAAAGGAAAGATGTTGTGTTAGAAGCGGCAATGATTAGCAAAACCATCGACCACGTTTTTTGTGCTATTCAAACTGAAACACAGACCAAATGACCTGCTGATATTTCAAATATTCATGCAGCCTTCCAGCTATTATTGTGTGTTTTGCGTCTTGTCAGGTGTGTGTGTGAAGGACCGTTGGCGAGAGCTGCTCCAGGTAACGCAGCCTCACACCGATGATCATGTGACCTTGTTTAATGACCTCCACTTCCTCATGGTGTCGCTGGGAGCCAAAGAGAGCGCGACTTCTCAGCGTCTGCTGGACGGCATCCAGGAATTGGCTAAGTAAGTTCCGCACCATTTCTCCTCTTCACTGCACACCTCAACACTCTGTCAGCCTTACATAAGAACCACACAAGCCTTATGTAAAACAGACACAGAAACAAGACTGAGCGTAGGATGGCGTGATAGAGAGCGGATGCAGTCAGAAAGAGAATTCAGAGCTGCAGTCCATCCCAGAGACAAGGGGTCTCCCCTCTGTAGCAGATGCACCAGCTGCTGCTGCTGCTGCTGAATCTGTGGAGATTTGTGGTTACTGTGTATTCTGGCATCCCGTCCACAGACATCCTGTGCTTTCCATTTTGTCCAGCGCGCCACCCACAGAAAAGCTCCCACTTAAAACTGGTTCTTTAAATTGTCATGTTTTTTTCAGCATTATGTAATATAATGCAAGTCACAAGAGTTTGGGAATGATGCAGCTGCAGGGGGGAGAGCAGCTCTTGAAAGTGAATTCCCAAGTAAGAAACAGAAATGTTGTCTCCTACACAGCTCTACTTTGAATTATCAGGCCAGCCTTGGGGACATGTGTGAGCTTTGCATTTATTTAATTCCTTGTCTCGCATACATACTGCATCACTTTTACTACCTTGGTTCAGAAGGATTGCACAGCTTTACATAATCCATATTTTGCCATAATGCAATTTCATATACTTCCGCTCACAGTCGAAGGCAGTGACTTTAAGCATTAGCTAATCTGAGAAAAACCCACAGCAGTATAGAATCTTTGGCCTCACTGTGAAGGGAATCCTACTCAGATGATCAGGCCTTTCACACTTCACTAGAGTAATATTGTAATACCCCTGTCAGTCTGTAATAGAAATGAACCAACCTTGAGCTATTTTTGTAGATTGTATTGATGTTGATGTTAATGTTTTTTAATGAAGTGGATTACATGTGCTGCAAAGCATCATTCGCAGCTTTCATTTCATCGAACTTTAGAATTTCCTGAATAAAAATGACAGCAGTATGGTTGTGTGTAGTTACCTGTAAATCCTTACTCATATCCCTTAGAGTCCCTTATTGTTTAACCCTTTATCAGGCGAAGAACTATATTTGGTAACTTCAGAGGATATCTAAAATGAGTAATAAATGGGTAAAAAATAAAATAATATTTCGAGAAAAAAGTTCCAAATTTACTAGATTAAAGTGGCAAATCTACAAGAAAAAAAGTTGCAGATTTAAGAGATTTAAAGTGGCAAATCTGCACGAAAAAAGTTGCAGATTTACAAGAAAAAAGTGGAAAAAAACAACTTTTTTCTTGCAGATTTGCCACTTTAATCTCATAAACTTTTTTCTCAAAATATTCCCCCCCTCCCCCGGGTCCGTATGTTGTCTTTTTTTACACATTCTGGCTGTATGTAATATCCTCCAATATTCTCTAGGGTTGAAATTTGGAATTTGCAAGTATTAAGGGTTAAAAATCAGTTTGTGAAAGTCCACTCCACTCTATTAGCTTCCCTCAGGAGGTTGGGCTTATTTGCCTGTTTGTCAATAACCTGATGCTGCCAGGTGGTTTGTAACACAAAACCATCAGAGAAGTTGTCATTGGAAAAGGCAGACACTCTCAGGAAATACCTGCCAGGTGATTGGATTAACAATCTGTCTATCACTGTCACACATTGTCCATGCCAAAGCCAGTTGGGAGAGGAACAAAAGTATTCAGCTCTGTTGTTTTCTCTCTTTTCAATGAAGGAGCTCCAGCCAAGCAGCAAGTGAATGCACCATTGGCCTCAGAGAACCAGCTTAGTTTTAAGAGTTTCCTGTCTGTTTATAATCTCGATAACAGGGTTTTAAAAGGTATTAAAAGGTAGTACATGAAATTAGCCAAAATAAGGCCATTAAAATGGGTTAAAAAGTAATAAACGTCATCTGACGAGGTATTCAATTTTCAAACCGTCTCTCAAATTAATTTAATACATAAACAGCTGATTATATTCTCAGTGGTCAAACAGTTAGGTGAGTGGTTCAGTATATACACAGGAAAAATAATACTGAACAGAATAAACAGCATATGCTTGCCATTCAGTGTTCTCCTCTCTTGCACTAGCTTTTAACCTTCCAGCTGTCCCAAGAAATATCTTATTTTTTTTGTTTTAAATGTTTCCTTTTCTTTGCAGGGAGCCTGGGGACAATCAGCAACACCAGCTGGGAGAGACTGTAGGTGTACCAATGTGTCAGGCCATGATGGAGTACACCAAGGGCAACTACAATCGAACCGTTGAGCTACTTCAACCTGTACGCTACAACATGTTGGGTATAGGAGGCAGTGATGCTCAGGTACAGTAAGGTCCCCAGAAATGGATAAACTCAAAACAAATAGTGAACTAAAGTTGAAAAACAAACTGCAGTTCTCATATTTGAAATTTCTCACAGTTGAAAAGCTCAAAGGCTCGAGGCTTCACTTTTCCTGTTTGGATATCATAGATCAAACTGGATTGTGTTTTCTTGAGTTAAAACAGAAATCCCCATTGTTACGAAATAGGCCAGAGGTGGGGAACGCTCTGCATATGAGCCAAGGCCTTTCAGTCCATGAGCATACCGCATAGTGTAGAATGTGTAGCCCAGTGCACCAAGTCATGAATAATGAATCTGTGAGGGATGCTGATGGACTTCATGCATTTTATGTTCTTTGTGTTCAGAAATCCTTTCCCCAAGGTGCCACAGTATACATTCAGTACATAGCGTGTAGCACTAAAGGCTTGAAAGACTATATAAGGTGTTGGAGTGGGGTTGTGTTTACTAATGGCTTTGTCCACTGTTGTTCACAGAGGGACGTCTTCAATCTGCTGCTCATTCATGCAGCCATGAAGTCGGAGAATAAGCACCATCAGAAACTGGGAAGGTAATGCACAACAGGGATTTCAGGCCAAACAGAATGTTTCGGTCTTTTCAATTTCACTGTGTCTTTGCCGTCCTTGTTTTTATGTGGAAGTCTGTTGAGAGATTACAGGAGAAAAAACAAAGGTCTTGCACTATTTGAAGCACTGGATTTCATCATGATGCTGTACTGTTGGGGCTGCTGTCCACTTGAGTGTTCTTTAGCTGTCTTTCCACGTCCATATAGAACCCAAGCTGTATGCTCCTGTTATATAACCAACATCCCTTGATTGTACACCATGTTACACTTCTATTATTGATCAGGTCAGCCTCTCAGCTTGTCTCTCTAAATCTGTGTTTATATCTTTGTGCCGTTCTGTGTTGAATTCCTGCAGATGTCTTCTGGTGGAGCGTGATGCCATGAGGCCCAACTCCCCGATGACGGATCGCCTAACGAAGAGGGCCCTGGCCCTTCACATCTAGATTGATCGCACTGCAATCAATCTGGATGATACTGATTGCAGTCCCAATGCAAAAAAAAAATCAAGCAACACCGTAAACTACCCAACCAATGTTTGGCTTTTGGAGACTCCTGTACCGCCTGGCAGAAACAAGACATCTGAAGCTCTTTATGCAGCAAATTTCTCAAGATTCTGTGCTAATATTAAACTCAAGCTACAAATCTGCACGATAACTAGCCTTAAATCACATATGTAAGTTGATTATTTTAGCTGCAGAACTGACACTTAATCAACACAGAGCAGTGTAACTTTCTTCTTCTTTTAAATTTTTATTAGCAAACATTTAAATATAAATACTATTCAGAAATAAAATCATGTCAAGATCAATACAAAAACCCTGTTCAAAACCAATAAATATGCAACTTGTATTTTGCATGTGATGACTACTTGTGCTCCACATTTTTTTTGCCCGTAGGCAACAGCATGTTGAGAGAAATGTACTCAAATGTCGCAGTGAACAGTAGCAGTAAAAAAAGATGTCCTTGCACATGTCAGACGAGCCGAGCGACGTACTGTAAGTTCTTTTCTTCCCTCCTCTTCCCCTGCGTCGGCCCCTTCTCACAACACCGAGGTAATCTCATCTTGGATCTGAGAGATCAGGATCTGGGACAGCACGATGCCTGCAATCTAGAGGACAGTAGCAGCCACTTTAGATTACAGAACAGACTCTGTGTAACTGTACAGCCTGTGCCGAGCATCTCAAGGTCCCTTGTGCTCATTTGGCACACTGCAGAAGCCTTTCACAATTAAATAAGACTGTTTGGATTGTGCAACTTCAAATTACTGTCTACTCATATTAACAGGATTCTAAGAATCCATACATGTCTCTTCCTAAAGCTCTGATCACAAAGTGTTTCTCGCAGCGAGATCACAGATAAAGTGGCAAACACGGCTTTTAATGGAGCTTTTCAATAATTAACAGTTTGATTTAAATGTGGCTTGTTATGCAGACAAATCCAGTAATAGTGTTTAGTTAGGATGTGAGGGACAAAAAAAGAGAACTTCATCATCAGATTTCCTGCACATCAAAGCAAACTGGAGTACTTGTGCAATTGTTTTGACAGGACTCATGGGTAATTCACATGCTTCCCTCTTAGCAGATTCTTTGGGGACCCAATCAGCCTGATATCAGAGCGAGAGAGATCGGGGTAAAGATCCAGTGGCAAAGCTGCACGCTGTGGCACAATGCAACGTGCCAGTAGAGGCGTAATTTTTATAAGTAAGCACTAATAATTTAGAAGCAGCTTTTGATAAGTGCTAATCTGATTTCATGGCCAATCTAACATATTGACTTATTAACAGTACTTAATGCTGTGGGATTTGAGGTGTTTTGTGCAGTGGTGCTCAGTGAGTAGGTGGGAATTGTGGGTATGCTTTTTTTTCTCTGGCACATAATCTTACATTATCACCTGCACACTTCTTCCTCGGTTGCACATTAACTTGAGCTTTTGGTCTGGAACTGTGTAATAAATGAATAATGTGCAGTTAAAAATTCATTGTCCCATTGTGCCTAGTTATTGCTATCTAGGTATAACCCTCCATTTTAAATCAGTTCTTTCCCAGCAGCCTCACATTAACCTTACACCCTGTTGGTTTCTTTTAGAATAGGGTTTTTATTAAAAAAAATGTTTTTCCTTTTGTACAGAGACATGGTTATTCCATGTGAGACATTCTGTACCTTTGCAGGGAACTTGTTCTCCGATTGATGTTTGTACGTGTGTTACTTCAAGTGCACAGTCCTGATTGATGAAGTGTTGCTTGGACTTTTTCGCAGCCCCGTCCAAATGCACCTGCAAGCCTGTCTTTGAGGGAGCAAAGCCTGTCAATATGTTGATCGCCACACGCTCAATCCAGTGAGCCTCTAGTTGATTCCTGTATTGACTTGTGTGTGTTTGTGTATGAGCTTATTTAAGACAAAACAAGAGACATTTCAGCCCAGAATTGTCTGATGTTACTAATGGCAAAAGACTGTTGCCAATTAGTGAACAGCCTAAATTAAAGGGATAAGGAAAGGTTTGAATTTTTTTCAAGTGGGTTTTTGAGGTATTTATTTTTTGTTGTAGCAGGCAGAAGTATAAACTTGAAAGCAAAGCAATGTCCCTCTGTTGACGGGGCAGCAGCAAAACATATTTTAGCAACCTGAAAAAGGCCCACCTAAAAAACAAATCAGCTACAGGGTAAGCCATATTTTCAGATATTTTCACCACTTTTCACGTAGGGGGAACTGAAAGCATTATCTATGTTCTCATTGACAAAAACAGTAATTTTACCTTACAGAACATTGGAGTTGTTGGTGTACTGCTGCTGTTTTTGTTTGTTGTTGTGGGATTTAGGTGAATCTGAACTAAAACACCAAATTCACACAAACACAATCTAACCCTTGGAGGCAGCAGTAGACCAGCAACTTCTATGATTTGTCAAGGTAAAATGACAGCTTTAGTTTCCTATCCGAGTGTCTAATGGCAAGGTAAAGCGGTGAAAATATTCTAAATATATACACAAACTTATATAGATTTGCTGCTGTCCCTGCCCACAGAGGTACATTGCTTAGCTTCCATGTTGTTACCCCCGCCTGCTTCTCCAAACTTAAGAGCATGCTGACCGACTGCTGTAGGTTCTACACCAGGGGTGGGCAATTCATTTTCCCAAAGGGCCACATGACCAATACTACGAAGGTTGCTGAGGCCGGACCAAAATTCTGAACTAAATTCTGCTCAATATTAATTTAATCGCCTTATAAAATACAGTAAATTATCTGGTTTTTAGCTGCTACTTTTAATAATACATGTTATGATGAGACTGTTAATGTGGAGTAAATCAAATATAGCAGTAAAAAGTAGTAAATACTCCAATCACTAGATCACTTTTCCATTTATTTTAAACACAACTGTAAATTACCTTTAGCAAGGTTCCTATTGGTATTTTTGTTTCATATAGCTTGTTTTTCATGTTTGTAAAACACCTAGAAAATATACAATGTTGTGATGCTTTTATCTTGAAAAGGTGCCGTCCAGTGTGAAACGGGTGCTTTAATTTTGAAAGGTTGTGACAGGAAATAACAGGTGGAACGGTTAAATGAAAAACGAACAGTAAATAATAACGAGTGCGCCGCAACTCATATAAAGTTGATATAAAGTGTGAAAAATGTTTCTATAGTGCTGGCTGACAGGACACAAGGTTTGTTAAAGTTTATTTTCTTCTGTCATATATGTTAGTGGCTATATTTGTTGTCTTAGCTGTAGTAAAAGTGCTTGTTTGCTCAAGTGCTAATGATAATGTTTGCAGAGGTGGGCAGAGTAGCCAAAAAATGTAGTCAAGTAAAAGTACTGTTACTTAAGATTATAATTACTCAAGTAAAAGTAAAAGTACTCATAAAAATAATTACTCAAGTAAGAGTAAAAAAGTATGCAGTGAAAAGACTACTCAAGTACTCAAGAGTACAAGTAATGCGTTTTCTCCGGATTTATTTTTGAAAGCAACACAAACGGTATAAAATAGTAGCAAACAACATATAAAACAGCAATCTTCAAACTAAAGATACAATATATTGCCATAAGTTGCGAAGGGTGGACCGACATCATATTAAGTCCTATGGATTAAGAATGGGATGTCACTTTAATGCTCAGTGGGTTCTTCCATTTTCTCCGTAAAATATTCGTGTTCTGCTCCTGTGAAAATAGCCAAGCACACTTGTTCGGCGCGGAACCGGAGCAGTTAAAAAGTGCGCATTCACTGCTGCTATGGCTATGACCAACATGACAACAAAAAAAAGTAACTACCATCACGTAGCCAAATAGAACGGCGTAAAAGTACCGTTCCTTCTTCAAATATATACTCAAGTAAAAGTATGGTCCAAAAAAGCTACTCCTAAAATTACAATTTATCCAAAAAGTTACTCAAGTATTTGTAACGAAGTAAATGTAGCGCGTTACTACCCACCTCTGAATGTTTGTTATTGCTCTTATGGTGGATTCACAAGGTACCTCGGTAACTCGGGTAACTCAGATATACGTAAATCACCTTCAAAATAAAAGCATTGCGGTTGTATTAATTTCTAATTTCTGGGTAACCTCACGCGCCAACCCCAATGCCCAGGTCTATTCCACACTGACTATGGATAAGTACCTCAAACATCCCCACTTCAGAACTATCCCTTTAAGAAAGTGTGTGTGTGGTGTTACCTGAGGCAAGGCGAGACCCAGGGCAAGAGCCCCCACCAGCAGCAGATGAGACTCAATCCACATCACTGCTTTGTCCGCACAGCCCACTGGATAGATTGACTTGTTTGCCTCCAGGTACTTCTGGGTTTGAACACCAAATCCACACATAGTGTTGATCACTGTCTGCATGCCAGATGGACAAAGGCAGAGAGACAGAAAACATGAGCGTATGAGAGCCTTTCTCTTTTTAGTCCTGTCGATTACACCCGAAGATGGTATTCAAAAGATGCTTTCACAGACTGCTGTTTCACTTGTCTTGTGTTGTTGTGCATTGACAAATATATTAACTGTTGTGACAGCCAAGGGAGAGTTTTGCAGAGGCCTGTTGACTGTAGATACTTTGAATAAAGATGAGGGGGAATAAAACAGTGAGAGAGCAATACAACCATGTCCATTTGATGTGACAAGAAAGACTATTGAATCCCTGGCGTAGCCATGCAGTTCCAGCCTGTGAACAGTAGGTTGCAGCACTGCATCAGCTCCTCAAGTGCTTAATTAATTGATTTTTCACCCATGTAGAAAAAGGTTGCTGTGATCTGTTTTCCATGTAGCATGATGTATAATCAATATTAGTGTGATGGATCTACATGCACTCTTTAGTTAGTCTGTCAGCTGCGCTTCTGTAAGCTGTGCTGCTTTGTCTGCCCTGATGTTAGACAACCATTTTGTATGTGTCTTTGTGCGAGTGCAGATGTGTGTATTCATGCATGCATGAGAACACTTTACAGGCATTCTGCTTTGTGTATGCAAGCATACACCCTTATCTGCACACAGTTAATTGCCATGCATGTGCGGGCAGCTGTGAGTGTGGATTCTGTGCAGACAAAGTGTCATAAAACCTTCACGAATAAGGTTTTTTTAATGGGTAATCCCCATTGGCAACACTGCTACAAAGGTTGGTCATGATTCTGTAGACTCTAGCAAATCAATGCTCTAAATATTGGCTATGACCATTAAACCCCAGCTGGTTGGCTTCAGCCGTGATGCAGTGTCTGGCTTGACTTTACCTGGATTATTACGTCATTTTTTCTTGCAAATCACCCCACGGAGCTGGCTCCTGACTCACTAAGACACTTAAAGTCACACACCAATCATTAATGCAGGCTGCAGATTGTCCACAGGGGAGTGGTCATTATCAGACCTGCCTTACGCATCAGAACTTATTTCGCCCAGAGGAAAGGGAACTAATAGTAACAGCAGTTTATACCTGCAGATGTAGACACGTTGATGTCGCCTCCAGGCAAAGATATAAATAGCTTCTGCAGTTTTGACACTTGTGTACTTATCCAGTGTCACAATAATAATAGTGTTTGCCATTGTCAAGAAACTCTAGCTCCATTTGAGCATCCAAAGATCACTAATGGTGTATGTTTTGTACTCAATCACTTCAAAGATATTTGTTTTATTGTATCTTTCATCATTAACAGTAGTTAGTCAGTGTATGTGGGTGAATAATTGAAACAACTAAAAAACTACAACTGCTTACACTCATTAAGCCTTATAATCAACAAATTGACATTCCCATTTAATTTTAAGACACACTTTCTGTTGGCCCTCTGAGAGAGGAGGTTGTTCTGTTTAGCCCCAAAACAATCAGTAGTAAGTGCCCTAACTGTCCCCAGCCAGCTCATTCTTTTGATACAGAAGCTCAAGGAGCAGTCTACTACTTTTCTTTTTCCACATGAAAAAGAAAAAAGAAATATCTTAATTTTTGTTGATATTGGAGTTAGGGACATTTTTCCATTACTATTTTTCATGACTGTAGTTAGCCAGCTGTGTGTAAAGGTGATGCCCCAACGCTTAATCCTGTGTAATAAGCTCCACTGGTCAATTGTCCCTCTAACTGTTGGGAAAGACAGTGGCGGTTCTACACGGGGGCCTCCAGGGGCCACTGCCCCTGTGAAGAAGCCTTTGGCCCCTGCTGTGGCCCCTGGGTCAAATTAATAATAAAATTACCAATTCTTAACAATGAACAATGGAACAATTCTAACCTTTTTTTTGTTCAAACAATATCTCATTGTACACAAAAGAAACCCAGAATGTGAACATTGTATAATAGTTTTACTCTATGGAGTCTTATTGGGCTATTTTGTCAATTTTTTAAATCCTTTTCATGTCTTTGTAAGTTTTTTTTTGTTTTGTTTTTTTTTTATATTTTTTTGGCCATTTTCAAGGCTTTATTGATAGTGAGACAGATAGAAAGGGGGTGACAGAGGGGAGGACATGCGGCAAAGGGAGCTCAGGCCGGATTCGAACCCGGCTCCGCCGCAGCGAGGACTGTAGCCTCTGCACATGGGGCGCCTGTGTAACCCACTACGCTACAGACCACCCGACTTTGTAAGTCATTTTGTGTCTTTTTTGTGTCTTTTTTTGGTAATTTTGTGTCTGTTGTGTCTTTTTTAGTTATTTTGTGTCTTTTTTTGTCATTTTGTATCTTTTTTGTCATTGGTGTCATTTATGTGTCTTTTTGTGTCTGTTTTAGTTATTTTGTGTCTTCTCTGTGTCTGTTTTAGTTATTTTGTGTCTTTTTTTGTCATTTTTATGTCTTCTGTGGGTTTTTTTTGGTTATTCTATCTTCTCATTTTGTGTCTTTTTTGGTAATTTTGTGTCTTTTTTTGTAATTTTGTGTCTGTTGTGTCTTTTTTAGTTATTTTGTGTCTTTTTTTAGTCATTTTGTGTCTTTTTTGTCATTGGTGTCATTTATGTGTCTTTGTGTCTGTTTTAGTTATTTTGTCTTTTTTGTGTCTGTTTTAGTTATTTTGTGTCTTTTTTTGTCATTGGTGTCATTTATGTGTCTTTTTGTGTCTGTTTTAGTTATTTTGTGTCTTTTTTGTGTCTGTTTTAGTTATTTTGTGTCTTTTTTTGTCATTGGTGTCATTTATGTGTCTTTTTTGTGTCTGTTTTAGTTATTTTGTGTCTTTTTTTGTCATTTTTATGTCTTCTGTGGGGTTTTTTTGGTTAATCTATCTTCTCATTTTGTGTCTTTTTTGGTCATTTTGTGTCTTTTTGTGTCTTTTTTTTGGTAATTTTGTGTCTGTTGTGTCTTTTTTAGTTATTTTGTGTCTTTTTTTGTCATTGGTGTCATTTATGTGTCTTTTTTGTGTCTGTTTTAGTTATTTTGTGAATTTTTTTGTCATTTTTATGTCTTCTGTGGGGTTTTTTTTGGTTAATCTATCTTCTCATTTTGTGTCTTTTTTGGTCATTTTGTGTCTTTTTGTGTCTTTTTTTGTCATTGGTGTCATTTATGTGTCTTTTTTGTGTCTGTTTTAGTTATTTTGTGTCTTTTTTGGTCATTTTGTGTCTTTTTGTGTCCTTTTTTTGGTAATTTTGTGTCTGTTGTGTCTGTTTTAGTTATTTTGTGTCTTCTTTGTGTCTGTTTTAGTTATTTTGTGTCTTTTTTTGTCATTTTTATGTCTTCTGTGGGGTTTTTTTGGTTATTCTATCTTCTCATTTTGTGTCTTTTTTGGTAATTCTGTGTCTTTTTTTGGTAATTTTGTGTCTGTTGTGTCTTTTTTAGTTATTTTGTGTCTTTTTTTAGTCATTTTGTGTCTTTTTTGTCATTGGTGTCATTTATGTGTCTTTTTGTGTCTGTTTTAGTTATTTTGTCTTTTTTGTGTCTGTTTTAGTTATTTTGTGTCTTTTTTTGTCATTGGTGTCATTTATGTGTCTTTTTGTGTCTGTTTTAGTTATTTTGTGTCTTTTTTGTGTCTGTTATAGTTATTTTGTGTCTTTTTTTGTCATTGGTGTCATTTATGTGTCTTTTTTGTGTCTGTTTTAGTTATTTTGTGTCTTTTTTTGTCATTTTTATGTCTTCTGTGGGGTTTTTTTGGTTAATCTATCTTCTCATTTTGTGTCTTTTTTGGTCATTTTGTGTCTTTTTGTGTCTTTTTTTTGGTAATTTTGTGTCTGTTGTGTCTTTTTTATTATTTTGTGTCTTTTTTGTCATTGGTGTCATTTATGTGTCTTTTTTGTGTCTGTTTTAGTTATTTTGTGAATTTTTTTGTCATTTTTATGTCTTCTGTGGGTTTTTTTTGGGTTATTCTATCTTCTCATTTTGTGTCTTTTTTGGTAATTTTGTGTCTTTTTGTATCTTTTTTTGGTAATTTTGTGTCTGTTGTGTCTTTTTTAGTTATTTTGTGTCTTTTTTTAGTCATTTTGTGTCTTTTTTGTCATTGGTGTCATTTATGTGTCTTTTTGTGTCTGTTTTAATTATTTTGTGTCTTTTTTGTGTCTGTTTTAGTTATTTTGTGTCTTTTTTGTCATTTTTATGTCTTCTGTGGGTTTTTTTTGGTTATTCTATCTTCTCATTTTGTGTCTTTTTTGGTCATTTTGTGTCTTTTTGTGTCTTTTTTTTTGGTAATTTTGTGTCTGTTGTGTCTTTTTTAGTTATTTTGTGTCTTTTTTGTCATTGGTGTCATTTATGTGTCTTTTTGTGTCTGTTTTAGTTATTTTGTGTCTTTTTTTGTCATTGGTGTCATTTATGTGTCTTTTTTGTGTCTGTTTTAGTTATTTTGTGTCTTTTTTGTCATTTTGTGTCTTTTTGTGTCCTTTTTTTGGTAATTTTGTGTCTGTTGTGTCTTTTTTAGTTATTTTGTGTCTTTTTTGTCATTGGTGTCATTTATGTGTCTTTTTTGTGTCTGTTTTAGTTATTTTGTGAATTTTTTGTAATTTTTATGTCTTCTGTGGGGGTTTTTTTGGTTATTCTATCTTCTCATTTTGTGTCTTTTTTGGTCATTTTGTGTCTTTTTGTGTCTTCTTTTGGTAATTTTGTGTCTGTTGTGTCTTTTTTAGTTATTTTGTGTCTTTTTTTAGTCATTTTGTGTCTTTTTTGTCATTGGTGTCATTTATGTGTCTTTTTGTGTCTGTTTTAGTTATTTTGTGTCTTTTTTGTGTCTGTTTTAGTTATTTTGTGTTTTTTTATGTCTTCTGTGGGTTTTTTTTGGTTATTCTATCTTCTCATTTTGTGTCTTTTTTGGTCATTTTGTGTCTTTTTTTGTCATTTATGTGTCTTTTTTGTGTCTGTTTTAGTTATTTTGTGTCTTTTTTTGTCATTTTGTGTCTTTTTGTGTCCTTTTTTTGGTAATTTTGTGTCTGTTGTGTCTGTTTTAGTTATTTTGTGTCTTCTTTGTGTCTGTTTTAGTTATTTTGTGTCTTTTTTTGTCATTTTTATGTCTTCTGTGGGGTTTTTTTGGTTATTCTATCTTCTCATTTTGTGTCTTTTTTGGTAATTCTGTGTCTTTTTTTGGTAATTTTGTGTCTGTTGTGTCTTTTTTAGTTATTTTGTGTCTTTTTTTAGTCATTTTGTGTCTTTTTTGTCATTGGTGTCATTTATGTGTCTTTTTGTGTCTGTTTTAGTTATTTTGTCTTTTTTGTGTCTGTTTTAGTTATTTTGTGTCTTTTGTCATTGGTGTCATTTATGTGTCTTTTTGTGTCTGTTTTAGTTATTTTGTGTCTGTTATAGTTATTTTGTGTCTTTTTTTGTCATTGGTGTCATTTATGTGTCTTTTTTGTGTCTGTTTTAGTTATTTTGTGTCTTTTTTTTGTCATTTTTATGTCTTCTGTGGGGTTTTTTTGGTTAATCTATCTTCTCATTTTGTGTCTTTTTTGGTCATTTTGTGTCTTTTTGTGTCTTTTTTTTGGTCATTTTGTGTCTGTTGTGTCTTTTTTATTATTTTGTGTCTTTTTTGTCATTGGTGTCATTTATGTGTCTTTTTTGTGTCTGTTTTAGTTATTTTGTGAATTTTTTTGTCATTTTTATGTCTTCTGTGGGTTTTTTTTGGGTTATTCTATCTTCTCATTTTGTGTCTTTTTTGGTCATTTTGTGTCTTTTTGTATCTTTTTTTGGTAATTTTGTGTCTGTTGTGTCTTTTTTAGTTATTTTGTGTCTTTTTTTAGTCATTTTGTGTCTTTTTTGTCATTGGTGTCATTTATGTGTCTTTTTGTGTCTGTTTTAGTTATTTTGTGTCTTTTTTGTGTCTGTTTTAGTTATTTTGTGTCTTTTTTGTGATTTTTATGTCTTCTGTGGGGTTTTTTTGGTTATTCTATCTTCTCATTTTGTGTCTTTTTTGGTCATTTTGTGTCTTTTTTTTTGGTAATTTTGTGTCTGTTGTGTCTTTTTTAGTTATTTTGTGTCTTTTTTGTCATTGGTGTCATTTATGTGTCTTTTTGTGTCTGTTTTAGTTATTTCGTGTCTTTTTTTGTCATTTTGTGTCTTTTTGTGTCCTTTTTTTGGTAATTTTGTGTCTGTTGTGTCTTTTTTAGTTATTTTGTGTCTTTTTTGTCATTGGTGTCATTTATGTGTCTTTTTTGTGTCTGTTTTAGTTATTTTGTGAATTTTTTGTAATTTTTATGTCTTCTGTGGGGTTTTTTTTGGTTATTCTATCTTCTCATTTTGTGTCTTTTTTGGTCATTTTGTGTCTTTTTGTGTCTTTTTTTGGTAATTTTGTGTCTGTTGTGTCTTTTTTAGTTATTTTGTGTCTTTTTTTAGTCATTTTGTGTGTTTTTTGTCATTGGTGTCATTTATGTGTCTTTTTGTGTCTGTTTTAGTTATTTTGTGTCTTTTTTGTGTCTGTTTTAGTTATTTTGTGTTTTTTTATGTCTTCTGTGGGGTTTTTTTTGGTTATTCTATCTTCTCATTTTGTGTCTTTTTTGGTCATTTTGTGTCTTTTTGTGTCTTTTTTTGGTAATTTTGTGTCTGTTGTGTCTTTTTTAGTTATTTTGTGTCTTTTTTGACATTGGTGTCATTTATGTGTCTTTTTTGTGTCTGTTTTAGTTATTTTGTGTCTTTTTTTGTCATTTTTATGTCTTCTGTGGGGTTTTTTTTTTGGTTATTCTATCTTCTCATTTCGTGTCTTTTTTTGGTCATTTTGTGTCTTTTTCAAGACATTCAAAGATTTTGAATGCTTAAATATCATCTTTGCCATTTTTTCATGCTAATGTGCCCCTCTGATTAAACACTGGCCCCTCCTTGGCCCCCACAGTAAAACTGGTCTAGAACCGCCACTGGGGGAAGAGCTGTCAGTGAGCACACACACCAGAGCTCTTTCAAACTGTGAACAGATCTGAGATGTGTGCAACAGTTCAGAGGTCAGGGAACAGGATGGCTCTTTGCAATTGTAAAGTGTAGGTAGCTATTCAGAAGCTATTCCTTTTCTGTAGACAGCACAGATCAGCATATCTACATTGACATCTCACTTATGTTACCCAGAGATCTGAGGTTTGGCAAGTAACCTAGTTTTACATTTTTTCCTTGCCTGTAATGTTTAATGCACAGTGCACACGAGAGGATTTTCAAATCTTATCTGATTTTAAAAATGTGCAAGACACAGACATAACGACAGATTTAAACACACACACACACACGCACACACACATACACACCAAATGATTCTGAGGCTTGGAATCCCATAGAAACATGATCAAACATGACTTAATAAAAAAACATGGAGACGGACTGATGTCATCTTGTGTGCTATGTTTTGCACCAAAAAATGAACAAAATGGATAAATGAATAATGAATGATTATAGAATGGGTTTAGTCATTACTGAGAAGACTTTTACATTTTGCAGCGCGAGGTAGAGGTGAGTTGAAAACATTTTTTTTTTTACTTTTTGGTTTCGTCTGCATGAATCAGGACTCAAAAGTTGTATTTGTGGTGTGTTCCTCCATGTTTTTTTTTCACACTGGAGAATTTCAAGTTGTTATTTTGATATTAAAGATTGGAAATCAGGAAGACTGCTCCATCATTAAGATTATGTCTGTAAACTCACCACACTACAGGATCAGCTGGGGAGATAATCTGTTCAGACCAGCCTTGAATTGGTTGTCTGGAAGGCCAAATTGGACCCATAGTCTGCCTAATTATTCTCGAGTGTCTGCAGCCAGCACATGTGGCGAAGTTTAGGCGAGTTCAGGTTCAGAAGTTTGAAACTATAACAGACTGTGTGTCCTTGGTGACTACACATTTTTTAGACAGAGCATCTTGGAACCCAATTAATAACTTCTTCTTTTATAGTTTACGAATACTGCTAACTGGCATTTAACCAAATCAGAATTGTTTTTTCAAAGCAGTGTTTTTAAATCTAAATGGAGTTTTCCATTAAGCTTTTATATCACTTTGTCTATACAGTGTGGGTCACGCACCTCTCCAGGAACAGGAGTGCAACAGGAGTAAGGCACAGCACAGCGCTCGGTGCTGGGGTTCTCATGTGTACAATTAAAGTACAGGTTCCAGGACCAGTCTGTGTAGTTGTTCCACCCACAACATTTGAACTGAGTGAAATAAAGAAAGAGAAGGAGAGAGAGAGAGAGAAGAGCACAGCACAGATTTATATTTAGAAACGTGGCCTTGCTCCGTACTTTACATCCTGCCAGTCTGGGCTTCTCCCATGGGAAAACCCGAGCTCACGAGTGTGCCAGTGTGTGCAGATGGAGGAGAATATCACATGAGGAGACCTGCAGAGTACAGGAACTGCACGTAATATGTAGCCTCTCATGTGGAAATCCCTCACCCAGGCCAAAATAACAAACATATAACATACAGCTCTGTGGTGCCTGGTCGTGGTTTCCTGGTTTAGTGTTCAATAAACCACTAGCTGTGATCAATTTAAAGACTTGTGTGATGTGAATAACTGTGGACATAACCACAGCCACTGTATCTAAGTGGAATTGGCCAAAGCACCTCTTTCTGGATGTAATCCATCAGGTTCTGCAGATCCAGGTCATCCCTGTAATGCACGATGGCTTTCTTCACGAACTTTCCCAAAGCATCCCGAGTCTAAGAGAGGAGAAATATGGGAGGTTATACACAGAATAGAAGCTTTAATGAAAAATCGTGCCATGTTCTTAAGACATAATGTTAACACTATATGTTTATTATATACAGTCATGGAAAAAGTTACTAGACCAAGCTTGTTTTCTCCTTGCTCTCTTGTTCATTTAATTCCTTGTACAACTAAAGGTACATTTGCTTGGACAAATATAATGCCAAAAATAAAAAAATACCTGATAAGAGTTTAATGTCAGAGCTGATTTCTAGACATTTTCCATGGTTTTCTTGATAATGATTTTGGTTATTATCAAGAAAACCATGGGAAATGTCTAGATATCGGCTCTTAAATTAAACTCCTATGAGCTATTTTTGTTATCATTATATTTGTCCAAAAAAATTTACCTTTAGTTGTATCAGGCGTTAAATGAACAAGAAATTTTATTTTTTTTACTGTATTTTAAACACACTGAAAATGCATTATTATCTGCTTATAAGCACTGTATAATTATAGTTCAGAACACTTGTAAATATACATTTTTTTTGTAATATTAAGACTAAGAACCCCCCAGACTCACTTTTGTTAACACTTTCTATGACACCTGTGTCTATAATGCATTATTAACATACTCATTATTCATTCTAATGTGCATATAATGTTAAGGTAGGGGGGTAGGCTAACCCTAACCCTATAGGAAATCATAAATAAAATATATAACGCATTATAGAAATGGGCTTGCAAAAACAATGTCGGTGAGTGACCCATACTTGACCCTAAAATTAATATAAAATGCTTTATAATGTGCTATGGTTATTTTTTAAAGGCATTATAAATATTAATGGGTGCTTAGGACTATAATTATACAGTTTTAAAGAAATCATAAAGCATTACAGGTATGTTTATAATGTATTATAGACAGGGGCACCATAGAAAGTGTTACTGAAATGATTCTGGCAGGTTTTAATAACTTCATTAAACTGCCAGAGGTGAATTTATCTACACGTCTCTCTAACCTCCTAACATGCTCAGTGACTGGCTGAAACCTTTCAGGTTTTGTGGCTCAGTTAATTACTCAGGCTGCATCAATGGAGGATTACAAAGTGGCTTTTTCAGCAACCTCCTGTGGATAAACTGTGGAAATCCTCACACAACTCAAAATGGATCAAATCTGGGATCATGTCAAATCTAAGTTAAATCCATTCCTCAAGAGTGATCAGCCATGTATTCACGGTTAATCCGGTGACTTTCTGTGGATTTGATTCACTTTTATCTTTATTCTAAATTGTATATATGGTATTTGTGTTCCATTGCACTGCAAATGTATATTTTGTATATTTATATAAGGCCATCAGGGGACACATGTTGCAAATGAGCTTTTACATTACAAAGGCTATGATACGCAGCATTATTCTCTTCATTGAATATTCTATGCTCATGTATCTGCCCATGTAAAAATAAATAATAATGAAAGATGTCCGAGGGGGGCACGTGCTCTATAACATCCTGTTGTTTTTATTGTATGAACATCCTGTGGGATAAATCTGGATAAGAGGGCAGCAGAGCAGGAACTGCTGCAGTGTGGCTGCAGGAGTGCAGCGTAATGATAATAATAAAATCATTCATGCCTTGGAGATCAATGTACATGATGCATATTAAACATAGAGCACACAGGTTTTACGCTGTTTCAGCTGCAGTACATAATTACTTGAATTTGCCCATTTGTTAATATAATGTGGTAATTTTCCATTGCTCCACTTGAGCTGAATAAACAAAACACAGATTAAAATAGAAATGAAATACATTGATTTGTTTGAAAACTGTGTAATGAGGATTTCAAACTAGAAGAGGTTGATTCAAACAAACTTTATGTTGTTAGCTTTCATTGTCCATAATTTTATACTCATCTTATATAAATAGAGTGTTTGAAATGGTTTTTAATGCATACCTCCATCCTTTAAAATTCTGAAAACAAGAAGGGCCATGGTTATACAGGCTGAGTTCAGATGTAATGTATGCTAATAGGAGCACTGTATGCTAATGAGCTGCTGAACTTTAAAATTTCATTAGGCCTGAAATGAACTTGTGTGAGTGTGCCGAAGGCTCTCGGAATTGTTCTTCTTACAGCCGGCGTTCGAACGGGTTATATTGATAAATACTATGAGCTATATCAAAATAGCCCAGACTCTTTGTCCTGAAGTAGTTTTTACTAAATTGTTTTCGGATTTTTACAGCACCCTCCCCTCTCCCACGTGGTGCGTTCTGCTCGTGGGCTCCGAGCCCACCGTCACACCTCCCCATGTCATTAGTGGCAAAGTCTCCTTCAAGGGATCTGTTGAAATGGAACGTTTGGTTCCACTTTGAAGTGCCGAAGCATTTGAATCATTTAGCGAGGAAGGATGCTGGGAGGGTTGTTAAACTGCTCTGTTTAGCAGCAGGCAGTCCGAGCGCTGACAGAGAACACAAGGGAGAGGAGAGGTATCATCAGGCACCAGGCACCTCGCCACACACTGATGTCAGGGAGCGTTGCCACCGCTGGCTGTTGTGTTTTTATTCTCAGTGTAGCCCTAGTGGGATGTAACCGTGAGAGATAAGTGCATGCTAGAGGGGGGATTCTTCCCTTCCACGTAGCCTCCAGATCAATCACTGGGGTCGTACACGGGGCTCAGACGGATAAACCAGAATGCACAGACATGTACATTTACGCAGTCATTTAGTTGATTACCTGTTGTTATACATACACAGGAACTTTTATTCACTGATTAGAACCCCACAAGGGGTTGCAAAATGATTATTATTTTCTAAATGAACAGAAAAAAATAATTATCCACACAAAATTATGTTTTTTTCTTGGACTATGTCCAAACTAGGTTTTTCTTGTTAAATACTGTATAATTGTGCCTCTCGAGGCTTCAAAAACTCATTCAACTGAAACAAGCTGAGAATGCAATATCACTTTTTATATCCCAATTCCACACTTTGTACTAATTGTATACACTATGCACTATATACAAGTCTCTATAGTGCACTGTTGTTGGTATACTAAATCAACACACTTAACTGTTTTATGCTAACATGATATGATACAGTACGACATTATGTCAATCAATAGGTGGAGGACATCAATACTGTGGTGAGACTTGGTGAGAGGAGGAGCAAGGACCCCTTAATTACTGATCTCATGCAGGTGTGGTGGGGGAGGTTACAGGGAGAGGAGCAATTAAGAGACTCACAGATGCAGCAGCACACACAGCAGCAATACCAAATTATTATATTATTATTATTGTAAATTAATGACATTGATGTGTTTTTTATTTGAAATTAGATTTTGCATGTCTGTGTAGCAATGGGATGTTGTTACACTAGATTATGAACTTTTATTTTGATGTTTTGTAGGATAAAGCGGAGAACTTTTATTTTGAAGGTGTAATTTGGGAATATTTGATTTTGCATTTGTAAGGGGTAATTTCCTGTTTTTATATTTCATTTTTACAAGGGATTGCGATGGTCATGTGTGGCCAAAATATTTTCGGTATCATTTGGATTTATATAGTGGCAATAACATATAAGTTTAAGTTAGTATTTTGCCCTGGTAAAAAGTGAATTAAATAGATTCTCCCGTTGTTGACGGAAGTTATTTTCCCGCGCCGTGTTCGCTCTCTGTGTTTTGGGACTCGTGAGAGCGAAGGTATGTATTTTTCTGCTCCGCTATTTTATTTATTTTACTTGACTTTAATAATGTGCATATAGTATCTGTGCCTTATCACCGTTGTTATTGAAAGAAGTGAGGTTTAATGATGTCTTATGTTGCAATTTTCATACATTCTGTAATTTATTTTTATGCCATACACTGTAAAGAACTGTTAGTCCGACACACTGAAGTAGAGTGAAAGTACATTGTCAAAAAGACGCCGTTCCTCGTGTAGTGAAAGAGTGTTGTTGTTGATTTATAGGTGGTGACAATAGGAGGTGATCTGTATTGCTCACTACTGTGATGTATTGCAGGTATGGGCATTTGCATTATATTTATTTTATTTTGGTCTGAAAATTGCACACTGTTCTAAAGATGTCAATGCTGTTTTGAATGAAATGAAATGTTATTGTTATTTTATATATTATATATCTTTTACTCTCTGTGTTTTGGGACTCTGAGAGCGAAGAATGGAGACCATGAGAGAAAAGAGGCGCTAATAAACCATCTTCAATTATCCCGTCGTTGTGGTGTCCTTAAATACCAACCAAGAAAATCAACACAACGCAGAGTGACACCCGCTACAAAACTGGTGCCGTGACCCATCGACTGGTTAGCAGAAGCCGACCGCCGCTGTTGCTGATTGGTGCCATACTTCTCTGCCCGTGCCTTGGGGATGCTGAACAGCTGTGGATCCTTTGAAAAAGACTGTATTGTTGTGATTTTGTGATTTAGCTATATATATATATATTTTTTTTTTCTTGTGAAGCATAATTGCAATGGCAACTTTTAATGTCAATGGAGTTTCTGTACATAATCCTGGGGATATCACTGTTGGGAGAGGGAGAGGGGTTATGAGGCTGGGCATGCAGTCTACTCCAGGCTATCAAGTGTTCTCTAGCCCTACGTTTTCTGTCTATGGGAGGGGTAGAATGGCAGGGCCTTCTGATGTTAATGTTCCGCCTTTGGCTTTCACCCCTGATGTGTCCCCTATTGCCTCTGATCCTTCTGAGATGACCAACATTAGTGAGGAAACTCCTCCTACTCAGCTAGCCAATCTGATCAAGGCCATTGGGTCAGAGATAGGTGAATCTATAAGAATGTCTTTACTGCAGAACACAGTCTCAGGGCCCCCTCCCAGGTTAGCTCCTGAAAAATCCCAGCATGTCCTTCAGTCTGATCAGTGTGGTGCGACTGTCATTGATGCATCAAAAATCAACCTTGTGTTACGTTCTGATGCGAATGCTCCACCCTATTTTAGAGGTGACAGTTCAGATAAATGCTCTGTGTTCAAATGGGAGGAGCTTATGAGAACTTATCTCAAAAAGAGGGCTTGCACAGGCATTGAACAGGTTGAGGAGGTTATGAACAAACTAATGGGGAGGGCGAGGGACGTCACAAGAGTTTGGATGCGTAGTAACTCAACCGTTGCTGATGTGAGTGTGATCTTTGACATCCTAAGGCGGCATTTTGGTGATATTGTGCACTCAGATTTACCTTTGGCCGCTTTTTATGCCGTCACACCATATACAAATGAGGGTCCTATTGACTACTGGATTAGGCTAAATAAAGCTGCGGAAGTCACTGAGCAGTGTCTCGCTAGCAAGGGAGAACTCGCAACTGACCTAAGTTCACATCTGGTCCTCATGTACATCCGTAACTGTCCTGACAAGGAGCTTGCTTTAGTGTTCAAAAGTAAGCCATCTCGTGAGTGGAGGGCTTGTGAAGTGCAGGACCATTTGGATGAATACCAGAGGGAGCATATGGCTGGCCGAGATCGGTTGAAACAGAATGCTGCAGTCATTGAGGTCCCACAGAAGAGAGTAGTTGTCGACGACAGGCTGTCCATGTCATCTACTACTGAAAGTGGTTCAGAGTCAGAGCAGGTGTCTTCTGTACCTGAGAAGAACACAATTGATAGTAGGGCTGAACGATATATCGTTATCGTATCTTTATCGAGATATGAACATTCAAGATATTAATATCGGAAAAGCAACGATATAAACAATATATTTCCCCCGCGCTCGCCCTGCATGTAAAGCTCTGGCAGTCACCATAAACATTACTTTTAAGATTGCCCTTGAATGCACCACTACGGCCAGCCAACCACAAAGCTTATTTCATGCTTGCTGTGGATCGACAGCTGAAGCCAACCAATGACAAACATAGGAGGGTGGGAGTGAGACGCACACAGCCACACACACAGGGCATTCACAGCGGGGAAATCAAAACGAAAGAAAAGTGACATGAGTGCGGAAGATAATGCGGCCGGTGGCAGTGCAGAATCTAATTTTGTGCCAAAACATAAATCATCCTCCATTATTTGGAGGTATTTTGGATTTAGAGAGGATGATGTCGACCAGAGCGAGGTGTTGTGCAGGTCGTGCTTGGCGAAAATTGCGACGAAGCAAGGGAACACAACCAACTTGTTTCACCACTTGAAACAACACCACCGCGTGCTGCACGATGAGTGTATGACATTGAAAGAAACACCGGGGACTTCTCAGTCATCCCTTAAGAGGCGGATCTGCAGTAAAATGTTAATTTTTATTTATTTATTTATTATTGAGTGACTTTATGTTAATGTTGATGACTGGCAGTGAGTTCTAATCAATAAAACTGCACTCTTTTGTATTATGATGTTTTTATTTTTCTGAAAAATGCTTGGTTTTCACCGAAAGCCGTAGTCATATCGTATCGTATTGATATCGAGATATCTGGCATGAATATCGAGATATGAAATTTTGTCCATATCGTTCAGCCCTAATTGATAGAATCCTTAACTTGTTAGAGATGACATTAAGTAGCAACAGTCAGTCTGTGCGTGACAGGGCCTATAAACAGACCCCCAAACATCCTAACAAGTGCATGGTTTGTGACAGTTTCGAACATAACACTAGGGCACACTGTAGGATGCACAAATTGTGCTTCAGATGCTTTTCGCCCGGGCACATTGGCATCAACTGTGGGCAGGCCGCTCAAAAACAATCTTCGCGTCAGAATCAGACAGGTCCCTCTCAGGGAAACTAGATGGCCCCCATTTAGCGGAGGATAATGTGGGCCTCTTTGAATTTCCCTCCAACTATGATGATGATCTTCAGTCTGTGTATACTTCTGCTTGTGAAGCAGCACCCGGAGACAAAACAGTTGTCTTTCAAAATGTGACACGAACATCCAAGAGTGACAGTTTGTTTTTTACCACTGTTCTAGCAGGGGATAAGGTTGAGCTACAGGGGATGTTAGATAGCGGGTCCATGGCTACTTCTCTGCGGGCAGATGTGGTTCCTCGGCTGAGGGAGGCGGGAGTAGTGAGCAGCGATTTGATATCTCCTACAGACATTGTCCTTGTCGGGTGTGGTGGGAAGCAGACTAGTCCGGTGGGGTTATGTGAGCTGAAACTTGAGCTGTTTGGGTTTGAGTATCTTGTGCCGGTCCTGGTCGTTGAGGGTCAGGTAGATGAGCTCATTGTAGGCACGAACGTGATGAAGCCTCTCATCAGACAGTTCAAGTCCAAGGAAGCTTACTGGCGGATACTGGGTAAACCAGAGTCGTCTTGTCAGGATGGGAACAATCAGTTTGTCAGGTTTTTGGCCAACCTTGAGAGATGGAGGGGGGAGGAGATTCCTGACAAAGTGGGAACAGTCAAACTGAAACAGGCAGTGACTCTTGAACCTATGAGTGAGCATGTGGTGTGGGGCCGTCTCCCGCCTAAGACCATACTCTCTGTGGGCAGTACTGTTGTCGTTGAGCCGAGCACGTCTCGCTGTGTGCACCGTAACATACTAGTGGGCAGAGTGGTTTCACCTCTTTGGGGGGATGGGTGGCTCCCTGTTAAGATTATCAATCCAACGACATCTCCTATCACTCTGAGAAGGAATGCAAAAGTGGCTGATGTCTATCCGTGCGTAGCCTTGGAGGATTTTGATTGTGACACCGAAACAGCTCATCAGAATGTGGGTAGGGTGAGCAGTGGCAGCTCCCATGGCAGTCTCACAGCTAAGAGCTATGGTAGTAGCGGTGCAGCTGGTGGGAATGATAGACTGACCGGTCTGGGGCTCCAGAACTTGTCTGTTGATGACTGTCAGGTTTCACCAGTCTGGAAAGAGAAACTGACCGACCTGATTGAGAAGTATGAGGATGTGTTTTCTAGACCCCACTTGGATTGTGGTGAGGCTAGTGGTTTCTGCCATCGCATCCGGCTGACTGATGATCACCCTTTCAGGTTGCCTTACCGAAGACTGCCCCCCGCTCACTATCAAAAGTTGAGAGAGACATTGAATGAGATGGAGGAGAGGGAAATCATCAGAAAGTCATGTAGTGAGTATGCGTCCCCACTCTTCCTTTGTTGGAAAAAGAATGGTGAATTGAGACTGTGCACAGATTTCAGGTGGCTGAATGCTCGTACGGTCAAGGATGCACATCCCTTACCTCACCAGGCAGACGTCCTTGCTGCCCTGGGAGGCAACGCCTTTTTCAGCTCGATGGATCTGACATCTGGATATTACAACGTCCCTTTGCACGAGGATGATAAGAAATACACGGCTTTCTCTTCTCCTCTCGGCCTGCATGAGTACAACCGCATGCCTCAGGGACTCTGTAATAGCCCTGCTACCGTCATGAGGATGATGCTCACAATCTTCGGTGACCAGAATTCCCTGAGTCTGCTTTGTTACCTAGATGACCTGCTGGTCTTTGGGAAGTCAGAGGAGGAAAGCTTGCAGAGGCTAGAAATGGTGTTTCAGCGTCTAAGAGAACATAATCTGAAGCTGTCTCCATCCAAGTGTCAGTTTCTGAGGAGGTCAGTGAAGTTTTTGGGGCACATTGTTTCTCAGGAAGGAATAGCTACTGACCCAGAAAAGGTACAGGCCATTGTAGGTGTGACTGAGAGAGATATTATGGAGTGTGATGGTGTCACCCCAGCAGCCAGTAAGATTCGCTCGTTTCTGGGCATGGTGGTGTACTATCAGCACTACATAGAGAACTGCTCTGTGATTGCAAAACCGTTGTTTCAGCTGACCACGGGTGGGAAGAAACCACGGAGAGGCAAGGGAAAGAAGAGGGCAACCCCCCCTCGTCAACTCACTGCAACAGACTGGACCTCTGAGTGCAAGGAGGCGTTCAAAGCTTTGAAAGCTGCCTTGGTTGATCAAGCTCTCTTGGCTCACCCTGATTTCTCGCAGCCTTTCTTGCTCTCTGTCGACGCGTCCAATAGTGGACTTGGTGCTGTGCTTTCACAAGTGCAGGAGGGTCACACTGCTGCTAGGCCCATTGCTTTTGCTAGTAAATCTCTGAATCATGCTCAGTCGAAATATCCAGCTCATAGACTTGAGTTTCTTGCCATGAAGTGGGCTATCCATGATAAATTCAGTCATTGGCTGCGGGGCCATAGATTTATGGTGTGGACAGACAATAACCCGCTGAAGTACATTCTGACAAAGCCTAGACTGGATGCATGTGAGCAGAGATGGGTTGCTAAGTTGGCGCCTTTTGATTTCGACATTCAGTATATTCCTGGGCCTAAGAATACAGTGGCAGATGCACTGAGCAGGGAACCTTTTGTTCGACCTAGGGTGATGCATAGGCTGACGAGAGTCCCGTATGATGTCTTGTTGAGAGAGGCCAAGGGTTTGCCGGTGGATGATGTTCAGAACATGCTTCGTCTTTCTTGTGTGGTGCCTGATGTGAGAGGGGTAGGGGTTGTTTTGCCCACTCGGAGCACCACTGAAACCTGTAGTGGCATGTATGATGTCGGTGGGAGGATATCCCGTGAGGAGGTGCCATTCTTCACACACATCGCTGTTGGGATGAGGCCGCAGGTATGAGAGCAGCTTCACATGTGCAGCACTTAGAGCAGTTGGCGTCAATGGGACAGAGTCCATTACCTGTGTTCACTCATGAGGAGTTGTATGATCAGCAGTGCCAGGACCCCGTTATCAATAGAGTCAAGTTCTTTGTGGACAGGGGCCGCCGCCTGTCTCGAAGGGAGAGAGTTCATGAGTCGAAGGAGACAAACCGCACACTGAGAGAGTGGGGAAAACTCACAAATCGGTTGGGAGTTTTGTATCGTGTTTCAAAACACCCTGTGAGTAAAAAGAGAGTTTTCCAGTACGTTGTTCCAATAGCTCTGAGAGCTCAAGTGTTGAAAGGGGTGCATGATGAAGCTGGTCATCAGGGTCAGCAGCGCACACTGTGGCTCACCAGACAGCGCTTCTACTGGGACTCCATGGAACATGATGTAAAAGAGTATGTTAGTCACTGTAAAAGATGTGTACTGAGCAAAGCAAAGCCCGAGGCCAGAGCCCCACTAGTGTCTATTGTCACGACCGCACCATTGGAGTTAGTGTGTATTGATTTCTGGTCTGCTGAGGATGCCAATAACAAGTCCATCGATGTGCTCGTAGTGACCGACCATTTTACGAAACTTGCCTGTGCTTACACATGTCCAAATCAGTCTGCCAGGACAGTTGCCCGTGTGTTGTGGAATAACTTCTTTTCCATTTATGGTTTTCCTGCATGCATTCACTCTGACAGAGGGGCAAACTTTGAGAGTTCACTTATTGCTGAGCTACTGCAGATGGCTGGGGTTGACAAATCTCATACCACACCGTATCATCCAATGGGGAATGGTCAGGCGGAACGCCTAAATCACAGCACATTGGGTAGTATAATCAGGGCCCTACCCCCTCGTTCTAAGGTGAAATGGCCACAAATGTTGAACACATTGACTTTTGCTTATAACTGCACTGTGCATGAGACAACTGGGTTACCTCCTTTCTTTTTGATGTTTGGCCGCACGCCAAGACTGCCTGTTGATGTTATGTTTGAGAGTGTTCTCTTGGATGGAGATACAGTGGATATGGATAGGTACGTCCAGTCTCTGGGGAATGATTTGAGGGAAGCAATGGCGCTTGCTCAAAAACATGCCGAGAAGCAGCAGTCTAGGCAAGCTGAGGGGTATAACAGACGTTTGAAGGGCCATTCTGTGGAGAAGGGTGATCGGGTTTTGCTGGCTAATAAGGGAGAGCGAGGTAAGAAAAAGTTAGCTGACCGTTGGGAGGGTGCTGTCTACATTGTAGTGAGTAAAAACGGTGACCTGAACACATATGGTATACGTCATCCTGTCACTGGAAGGGTTAAGACTGTTCATAGGAACTTGATTATGCCTGTCAACTTCCTGCCTTTGCCATCCTGGGATGAGCCAGAGACTGTGGTTTCTTTCCCGAGTGTAACCGTTGATGAGGAGATGTCGGAAGATACAATCCAGGATGAGGGGAGTGATGGTAGAACTGCCCAGTGGGTTTCTCATCTGCCTGAGAGCCACGTGGGGGGTGTAGAAGATGACGTGAATGAGACAGAGGTATCTGAATCAGCAGTGATGCTTGTGGGAAAAGTGGACAATGACCAGTCACAGGTGGTAATGTGTGGGACGTCTGTTTGTGAAGGATCTGAGACCGACCTTGACAGATCTGATGTGGATGTTGGATCAGAAGATTCATGTTCAGTTATCGTATATCAGGACTCAGACCAGTCTTCAGACACGACCACTGTTGAATCCTTTACTGGGGTAATAATGGACTCAGAGGAGCCTGTTGTTAGTGCGACTATACCTACACGACTGAATAAGCCTGAGCCATCCGTTATGGGGTCTCTATCAAGTGGAGTTGGGGAGGTTCAGAGGGAAGGGATCCGTACTAGGTTGGGTAGGTTAATCAAGCCAGTTAACAGGTTTATTCAAACAATGTCCACACAAAAGCTCATTAAGTTTTAACTAGCATTGTGGATTGGAAGGGTTGTTTTATTTTGTTTATTTATTCATTTTTTTCTCTTTCTGTTTTTTTTTGCTGTCTGACTTCCTGGGAGTCATTTTGGTAGTTGTCGTTGTGGTTGTCTATTGTACTGGACGATTTTGTAACTTTGGGTGTAATCCGTGATGTAACTGTACATGGCATGTTTTTCTATGGTTAGATGAGGGAGTAGCTACCCCTTGTCTTTCCTAATCCTTTTTTGGATAGCGTTTCAGCTGATCGGCCTTTTGAGGTTCAGAATGAAGGGAGTACACCAAGTTACATGTGATACTGTTAGTGTCACTGACCGTAGCCACAACTTGTGTTTTTTTTGTATATATGACGGGTAATGTATGATGTGATTGCTGCCCATGATCTAGTGTAAAACAGTGGGGGTGAATGTAGCAATGGGATGTTCTTACACTAGATTATGAACTTTTATTTTGATGTTTTGTAGGATAAAGCGGAGAACTTTTATTTTGAAGGTGTAATTTGGGAATATTTGATTTTGCATTTGTAAGGGGTAATTTCCTGTTTTTATATTTCATTTTTACAAGGGATTGCGATGGTCATGTGTGGCCAAAATATTTTCGGTATCATTTGGTTTTATATAGTGGCAATTACATATAAGTTTAAGTTAGTATTTTGCCCTGGTAAAAAGTTAATTAAATGGATTCTCCCGTTGTTGACGGAAGTTATTTTCCCGTGCCGTGTTCGCTCTCTGTGTTTTGGGACTCTGAGAGCGAAGGTATGTATTTTTCTGCTCCGCTATTTTATTTATTTTACTTGACTTTAATAATGTGCATATAGTATCTGTGCCTTATCACCGTTGTTATTGAAAGAAGTGAGGTTTAATGATGTCTTATGTTGCAATTTTCATACATTCTGTAATTTATTTTTATGCCATACACTGTAAAGAACTGTTAGTCCGACACACTGAAGTAGAGTGAAAGTGCATTGTCAAAAAGACGCCGTTCCTCGTGTAGTGAAAGAGTGTTGTTGTTGATTTATAGGTGGTGACAATAGGAGGTGATCTGTATTGCTCACTACTGTGATGTATTGCAGGTATGGGCATTTGCATTATATTTATTTTATTTTGGTCCAAAAATTGCACACTGTTCTAAAGATGTCAATGCTGTTTTGAATGAAATGAAATGTTATTGTTATTTTATATATTATATATCTTTTACTCTCTGTGTTTTGGGACTCTGAGAGCGAAGAATGGAGACCATGAGAGAAAAGAGGCGCTAATAAACCATCTTCAATTATCCCGTCGTTGTGGTGTCCTTAAATACCAACCAAGAAAATCAACACAACGCAGAGTGACACCCGCTACATCTGCACTATTTAGTTATATATTGTATGTTTATAAGTGTTGCTGGTTCCATATCTAATGTTAAAGCAAAACATGTTTGGTATATATTAAAAGGTTTATTTGTTCAGTGTTGGCCCACGATTTTATTCAAGTTTTAAATTTTGGCCCATTGTGTATTTGAGTTTGACACCCCTGCCTTAGAGGGTGCTGGGCTGCCACAGCTCCCTGTGTGATACTGACTCTGCTGCTTGCTGTGCTTGCTGCAACAAACAAGGTACCAGTAGGTGCAGTAGATTCTCAGAAAACCAACAAGACCCAGCATTCGTGATATGCACGCTCTTAAGGCTGTGCAATTGGGCAATTAGTTGAAAGGGGTGTGTTAAAAAAAATAGCAGTGTGGCATTCAATCAGTGAGGTCATCAATTTTGTGAAAAAACAAAACAGGTGTGAATCAGGTGGCCTCTATTTAAGGATGAAGCCAGCACTCAGAAGAACAGCGTACTTTGATTAAAAAGTTGATTGGAGAGGGGAAAACTTATAAAGAGGTGCAAACAATTATAGGCTGTTCAGCTAAAATGACCTCCAATCCTTTAAAATGGAGAGCAAAACCGAGACGTGGCAGAAAACAAAAGACAACCATCAAAATGGATGGAAGAATAACCAGAAGGTCAAAGGCTCAGCCAATGATCAGCTCCAGGATGATCAAAGACAGTCTGGAGTTACCTGGAAGTGCTGTGACAGTTAGAAGACGTCTGTGTGAAGCTAATCTATTTACCAGAATCCCCCGCAAAGTCCCTCTGTTAAAAAAAGGCATGTGCAGAAGAGGTTACAATTTGCCAAAGAACACATCAACTGGCCTAAAGAGAAATGGAGGAACATTTTGTGGACTGATGAGAGTAAAATTGTTCTTTTTTGGTCCGAGGGCTGCAGACCGTTTGTGAGACGAGCCCCAAACTCTGAATTTAAGCCACAGAACACAGTGAAGACAGTGAAGCATCATGATATGGGCATGTTTCTGTACTATGGTGTTGGGCCTATTTATCTCATACCAGGGATCATGGATCAGTTTGCATTTGTCAAAATACTTGAAGAGGTCATATTGCCTTATGCTGAAGAGGACATGCCTTTGAAATGGGTGTTTCAACAAGACAAGTGGGGTGACATCAAAAATGCTGTTTCTGAAGCAAAACCAAGAAATGTAAATGAATTGTGGAATGATGTTAAAGAATCTTGGAGTGGAAAAACAGCTGAAAGGTGCCACAAGTTGGTTGACTCCATGCCACACAGATGTGAAGCAGTTATAAAAAACTCTGGTCATACAACTAAATATTAGTTTAGTGATTACAGGATTGCTAAATCCTAGGGAAAAAAAAGTTTCGACAAAATAACTTCAGTTTGTAAAGTCAGTGGCAGACACTGCTATATTTTTGAACACACCCCTTTCAACTAATTGCCCAATTGCCCAATTTTCTTAAGAGCGTGCATATCATGATTGCTGGGTCTTGTTGGTTTTCTGAGAATCTACTGCACCTACTGGTACCTTGTTTGCCATGTACGGGTAGCAATGGATATATTGGGCCCCCTCCCAGAAACCTCTAGTAAGAATAGGTATATCCTAGTGGTAGGGGACTATTTTTCAAAATGGACTGAATCCTTTCCTCTTCCTAACCAGGAAGCAAGCAGCATCGCTCAAGTGCTAACAGGGGTGTGGGTGTGCTGTTTTGGAGTTCCCCGCAGCATTCATTCAGATCAAGGCAGAAATTTTGAATCCACCTTATTTAGGGAGTTGTGCAGACTTTTGAGAATTCACAAGACGCGTACATCCCCTTACCATGCTCAGTCTGATGGCCTCATAGAGCGCTTTAACCGCACGCTGTTGTCCATGCTTTCATTATTTGTAGAGGATAATCAGTTATATTGGGACACTCTGCTGCCTTATGTGATGCTGGCATACCGGAGTAGTGTTCATGCTAGCACTGCATTAACCTTCTTTATTCATATTTTGTTGCGTTTAGATCCATTCGGGCCGCCATCCTTTGAGCAGGGTGTGCAGCCCCCAGCCAATAACAATGCGTAGTTGGGGTCTTGACTTTACAAACAGGTATTGACCAGTTTTATCTGTCTCTATCCTTTGCTTGCTTTCTGTGTCATGGATGTAATAACCCAATAAAACCTGAGTCCGCCTAGAAAAACACTCTAAAACCTAAGCATTGTTTCAAAACAACATTCCAAAACCTGAGGGTTTTCTGAAAAACTGCACAGAATGTCAACATTTCTTAAATAATTTATTTCTCAGCCTCTGTAGCAGATGGAGACATGACATAAAAACTCATCACAACTTAAATCCTTTGCTTTAACGGTAGAACATTGCCTTTGCCCTAAAACAATATCATGAAAAACTGTTTAATTATCAAATTTCTAAGCCTCTGTAGCATATAGAATTATGAAATGAAAAACATCTGAAAGCATAAAGCCGTTGTTTTAACTGTAAATAATTGCCTTTGCCCTAAAGTGCAATCTCATTAAAAAAAAAAAAACACGTCAATAAACAACAACGACAAAATATAATACAATATAACTTTATCACAGTTTGCTCACAGTATGGCTGGCATTCACTTTATTTTTTGAGGGAGTCATTTTTGGTGTTTTTCTGTCATTTCTGGCCTTATAATGCTCTAATATATACCAGCAGACTATAATTGACCAATTTTAGGCATTTAAAAATCTTACCATTTTTGACAAAAATCTTCATGCTATAGAGCGACTTTATTTTGAAGAGGTCATTTTTGGACATCCCATAATATGGTGTTTTTTGTGCTATTTTTGGAAAAAACTACACTACTACATGTATCAAAAGACTATAATTGACCCATTTGAAGCAATTTTAGGCATTTTAAAATTTGAACATTTTTGACAAAGATCGTCATGCTATAGAGCGACTTTTTTTGAGGGGTTCATTTTTCGAAATCCCATTATATGGTGCTTTTTGGTAATTTCTGACCATATAATGCTCTCATATGTATCAACACACTATAATTGACCAATTTAAAGCATTTTTAGGATTTTAAAAATGCTTGGACATCCCATAATATGGTGCTTTTTCGCTATTTTTTGGACAAACTGTATTACTACATGTATCAACAGACTATAATTGGGCCATTTCTAAACACAACCAGTTCTTCAACAGATTCAATACAGCGGCCTCACCCATTGCCAATGCTGCTGCTGCTCCTCCTCCTCCTCCTCCTCCTCTTCAACATGTGTACATCTCCAAAGCAGCATCCACCCCCCCTCTTACACCTGAGTCTGTGCACGCAACTGCCAGTGACGAAGCCGTGAGGTCACTCCAAATTGGTCTATAATCTGGGTCATCATTCATTCATTCTTTATAATACTGAAGTCGGCCTCTATGCCGACCCCCTCACTCAGGTCGTCTTTCACTGTCCGTCATAGACAGGGATGATTGCATCACTGTTCAACTTTATTATCTGTCAATTCTTCTGTGTGGAAGCGCAGAATATTTTTTTTGTTTTGTTTTTCCCCTTTGGAGGGGTGGGCATATATATTTGTGATTATTCCAGTGCTGTGAAAATAACGTTTTATTCATCCGATTCAGCGATTTTGTTCTTGCTAACGCTGCTCCCTCTCTGCATTCACTATCTTGCACGATCGACCACCACTGTTCTGTTACCTCGCTTGTTGAGCTTAGGAGGAGAGGCCAACTTGAAATGGTGTGTTCACAAACAACAGCCAAAAAATCCTGCATTGTATGCCTTTAACTTGATCACTTTTCCATAGCTTTAGTCTTGGATTTGTAAATACCCCCCCCCCCATTTCCTATTGGCATTGCATTGTGGGAAAACAGCGTACATCAGGGTTGTCAAAATGATCCATTAAAGGGCTATGTGACTGCAGGTTTTTGTTCCAACTTTGGTTATGATACATGCAAGAGTTTTTCGGTACTTGGTAAGAACAGTTTTCTTTCTTTGGAGCTAGTGAGCACCCAAAAAGTCGAAGAAAATTCTGTGCAGTAGCTCAAAGCTGTTAATGATGTTGACAACACACAGAATATTTAGTAATTGTACCATTCACCTTCATTTTCTCTGGCTAAACCGGAGGTCAGACAGTTCTCTTTTTACAAATAGGAATGGTAGCCAAAACTATGAAAATGAGATCCAAGTTGTTAAAAACTGGAGTTCTACTTATCCAGTTTAGTCAGTTTCAGTGAGTGAATCCAGAGAGAGAGAGAGAGTTGGGATGCTCTCCTCTCTTTTCTGGCAAAACAAACTGGAGACATTTTCAGGGCTTATTGGCAGCGACATAAACACTGATTTCCACTGTAGTACTGCTGTATATGTGTTTTTTCTTTGTGTATATATGCTGTGCAGCGCAGGAATTGACAAGACACCCCCCCTGTGGGCTCAGTGGGCCCATCTGTGGGTTCAGACGCTATGCCTTATTAGGTTTTATACACTGTGGTTTACAGATGCACAGAATGTCCAAAAGCTGGAAACGAATACACTAGATCAATGGAGCTCAGGGGCATTCATGGTCGATGGTGTCACAGTGGAAGGGACCAAATGCGACCTTACGGTAACTTTATATTATAGAATAATGAAGCTAGTGCACAGAACTGTCAGCACAGAGACGAGTACCTGATCAGAGTAGAAGAAACCCAGAATCGCTATGGCCAGTTGGGTGAGGAAGACCAATGTCAGGCTGAAGGAGAACTAGAATAAGAAAAGACACAAGTATTAACACAGTCTGACTAAGAGAGAATCATAACTGTCAGATTTGTTGTTACACATTAGATGTAAGACTTGGCTTTGGATTAAATGTAATTTGAGCTACCGTATCGGAAGCAAAGCAAAGCGCCAGTATTAGTAATGTGTCTGTTATGTCTATTACTGTCTTGAGGAGGCGAATGTTCTCTCGGAGGGCTCCGATGCAACCACAGAAAGTGATGAAGAACATGACCACCCCCACCACAATAAGGATGACAGCTGGGTCGATCAGGAACGTGTCCCGCACCGTGTCTGGCAGAAAGACAGGAACAACCCGTTTAGATATCTGTCATACTCTTTTCCTACTCTTACCTCCCTGCTTTTATGTCCCCCCCCAATACATCCATTTTTTGTTTACTGATCTTCCCTTCCTGCACAGGCTGCCTTCATTTTTTCTGAAAATATCGATGATCTGTTGTGGATTACACAGGCTGCAGAGGCGTAATCAGTGGGATGAGCCCAGGTTAATCCTTTTTGTTGTCCATTTACTGAACATACACAAATTAAATGTGAAAATAATGACACAAGGTAAAATAAGGATAAAGTTAAAACGTGACAAGTGATTGCTTTGTGTTGGCAAGGCTCAACATCAGAGCAACTGAAAGAGGCCTCCATCTCACACCAGCTCAGCTCAAGAGACTGCAATGTATTTAGGAAGAGTTTATCACAGGAGATAACTGGAGATAGCAATACATTAAAAAACAACTATTTATGGCATGGAAAAGTGCCATTTTTGTACCTGAATGTGGAAAAGGTGTGTCATATACGTACCTGTAGCTTTCTGGACTTTAGCATACACTCCGATGGCAACAATCAACAAAGAGAAAACCTGGGAAAGAAAGGAAAAATGTAAACCACAAAAAAGGACATTGTCATAATGTGGACATTTATAAGGCAATATTGGGACTGCTGCCTTCGTACATTTGCAGCTTAATTACTGTGAGAAATGCAGGATCTTATTCTCTTCGTTCACAAGATCAGTTGTTGCTTTCTGTCCCTTATGCTCGTACAGAGTTGGGTAAAAGGGCATTTGTTTACTCTGCACCTTATGCATGGAATATGCACCAGAAAGAATGGAAATTAACTGAATTTGTTTCTATGAGCACTTTTAAATCTAAACTAAGAGTTGTTGAGGCCAATTCCACAACATGTACTTGTTTCTCATGATGTGTTTAAGGTCTGTATGTTATGTAAATATGTAACTGTATTCTGTGTTTGCTGCCTCTTGGCCAGGGCTCCCTTGAAAAAGAGGTTCTTAATCTCAATGGGATATTCCCTGGTTAAATAAAGGTTAAATAAAAAAAAAAAAAAAAAAAAACTTAACAATCTCCCTCTAGCTCTTCTTTGCTGGGTTCTTATCTGATTCCTATGAATGTGGCAAATTGTCAAAGAAGTGATGATCTTAAACACTGCAAAAAAAGAAAAATTGGGTGAACTCAAAATTTCAAGACAACAAACTTCGATAAAAATTAATTAAATTGGACAATTAAACTAAATATTTGAAGTTTTGTTTTTGAGTTTGCTCAACTCTGAATTCAGATTTTTGTCAACTCAGCTGTAAATTGTACTAACTTATAATTTTACATTGTAATAACTTTTATTCCTTACTTCTGCTAACTTCTGCAATGTGCTGAACTAGCACGATTGTAATGCCACTATGAAATGTCAGCTAATGTTGCGACCACAATTTTGAGTTAGCATTGATACGCTAATGGCTACTCTTGTAGCTGTAAGCAGCACCGCTAGCATCAGTTAGCTGCTAGCATCAGTTAGCCGCTAGCATCAGTTAGCTGCTAGCTTTCACTAATGACCGAATTTCACCTCTTTTCACAACAAAGAAATAAGAGTTATCAGAACTATTGTCCCTTGTTGTGAACCCCAACTTAAAGATATAAGTAACAACAACTCACAAACTTGTTTTTGAGCAGACAACTGGCTTCCTTTGTTGTGCTAACTTACATTATTGCCCTCAATGTCAATAATTTATATTTCCGAGTTTTACCAACTGAAATCACTGTTTTAAGCCAAAAAATACAAGTTGGCTTTTTTGCAGTGAAGAGGTAAAATCACATGATCTAGGCGGTTTTACCATGGGTGGCCGGCGTCATGAGATGATTTAGGCAAAAAAAAAAACAGTTTTGACAAAAAATGACTTAGGCGATTATTTTAACAGTGTGACGATAAATAGTTAGACATTTTTGGGTAATACACTTATTCTTAGCCTTACATTACCAGACTAGCTCGCAAATGCATATCAGTGTGGAACCTCTCTGTTTGTGTTTGATTTCCAAGGCTTCAGTGATGAGTGCAGACCAAACTGCCTCTGATTACACATTCACAACCAATCACTTCTTAACCAACGACAAAAAAATGATCTCCAACCATTTGGAGCAACAAAGTGTGTGATGTAGTGCTGAGTGGGCATTGCTTCTCACAACTTCTCTAATGCCTCATTTCCACTGCATGGTTTGGTTCTTCTCAACTTGATTCAACTGACTTTTGGTACCAGGTGTTTTTATCTATAACAGTTTCCATTGCAGAATATAGGCAGTGGAATGTAAGTAATATTTTGAGGTGCTTGTACTCTACTTGAGTATTTTCATTTGATCTAACTTTACTTCACTACATTTAGCTGACAGCTTTAGTTACTTTTCAAGTCGAGATTTAACCTCATATATAATTAAAAGGAGCCCAACCTTTACAAAATTAGAACGCTGCTTACATAAATACATCACAACAAATAATCTAATAATATATTTAGACTATGTATCTGAGTGAGGACATTCAGCGTAACAAATACTTTTACTTTTGATACTTTAAGTACATTTTGATGCTGATACTTTTGTGCTTTTACTCAAGTAAGTTTTGAATGCAGGACTTTTACATGGAGTGGAGCATTTATCCAAAGTGTGGTATTAGTACTTTTACTTAAGTAAGGGACCTGAATACTTTTTACACCACTGTATATAGGTGAGATTCTCAGCTGATTGTTATTATGACTTTGCATTTAACCAACGTGACATCTTCAGTGCGACACTCACTACTTTCAGTGCCGTAACATATAGTGATATAGTGACATTTTAGCTTTTTAAATTAAAACATTAACCCTTTATGGGGCGAAGAACTATATTTGGTAACTTCAGTGGATATCAAAATGGGGTCCCCGTGTCTCTCTGTTTGGTCGTAAAACCACATGGACTTGTGAATATGACGGCATATTAAGGCCAAGTATGAATAAAAATAAAAATACAAACGGTGGTGGGGGGAGTTGCAAATTTACTAGATTAAAGTGGCAAATCTACAAGAAAAAAAAAGTGCAGATTTAAGAGGTTTAAAGTGGCAAATGTGCTCGAAAAAAGTCGCAGATTTACAGGACAAAAGTGGGGAAAAAACAACTTTTCTCGCAAAATCACCACTTTAAATCTCATAAATCTGCACATTTTTTCTTGTAGATTTAACACCTTAATCTCGTAAACTTTTTTTCTCAAAATATTACCCCCCCTCCCCCGGGTCCGTGTGTTTTTAATACATTCTGGCTGTATGTAATATCCTCCAATATTCTCTAGGGTTGAATTTGCAAGTATTTCAATGACTACCCTATTAAGGGTTAAACAGTCTCCTGGCTTTAATTAAATTTGAAATACACATATCTGTGGTATCAATCTGTGAATAAGGAAAGGTATAATCATAATTCACAAAATCTTGCACTATTCCCAAAAGTTTGGATAAGAATTTTGAACACCTTTGTGCAGCTTTTTTTCTTGAAGCCAAATCTATAAAATGCACCAGTTATTTGTGTGTCATTCTTCTGGGTGTATTTTTTAATTTAAAATCTGAAAACATTATGTCAGAAAAATATGGTGCTGCCAGTGAGCTGGTTTTGTTTTGAGCAGACCTCATATGCACAGGTGTGAACAGATTAGCGACGATGAGCCTTTCCTCAGGTGCTGAGTATGAAGACCACCTGTAGCCGTGGCAACAGTGCCAGTTTATATGTCTCAGGATAAACAGACAGATGGACATCAGCGGAAAAAAAATAACAAAACATATGGAGCTCTGTTTTAATCATCTGAATTTCAATTTAATGTGGAACATTGAAGTGCAGAACTTGTTTTTTTTTCTTACAAACCCAGTCCACCTGTGCTTTCAAAGAAAATCCTCTAGAATTAAAATTCTTCAATATTTCTGCATTAATCTCCCTGTTGAGTAGAACTTGACCTTGGTTAGAAAATCACAGCTATTACCCACCTAGGCTTTACTGAGCAGTGTCTTGACTATTCAAGGTGGAATACAGATTAATATTTTTTTTCCCTTATTGTCATAACCTACAACAGCAGAGAGAAAAAGACAGAAAAGAAAAATTAGAGAGAAGGTGAAAGTGTGTGTGTGTGTGTGTGTGTGTGTGTGTGTGTTCTTGTACTTCCTACATAGTGAGGACCAGAACACGTTTTTAACCAACATTGTGAGGACATTTTTGCAAGTGAGGACATTTCGGCCAGTCCTCACTTCTTTAAAGGCTTTTTTGAGATTTCAGACTTTGTTTGAAGGGTTAAAGGTTACATGATAATGATAATTAACTGAAACTGTATTGTGTGGTTACAAAACTAACTAAAATTATAGTGAAAATGTCCTTCGTTTTTCGTCTTTGTCAACTTTTTTCATACATAATGAAGATGGATCAGACAAAGGAAATAAAGGCAACATTTACTGTGACCTCTTTTAATCTCCCACCCAACAAATACCCCATTACAGAACACTACAACTAACACTAAAACTAATAAATACTAAATTAAAACTAGCAAACTCACTCTAAGAACTCATTAAAACTAACTGAATTTGAAAACAAAAATTCACAACAAAATTAAAACTAAAACTGATGAAAAATCCAAAACTATTATAACCTTGCAAGGAAATTCACTGTTACAATGAGGGTCCTCACAAAGATAGAAGTGCAAGAGTGTGTGTGTGTGTGTGTGTGTGTGTGTGTGTGTGTGTTCTGTTGCAGACTGGCTTTGTGCTTTTTTTTAAAAGACAGAAGAAAACATTACTGTAGAAACAAAGCTTCTGTCTAAGATATTGAACACAACAGAGACATTGTCCGCCCACAGCGTGTGTGCATTGGATGAAGGGAAGAATACCTTCTTTTAATGAGGTCTCAAAACAGTGACAGCATCAGGCGCAGATGGCTGTATGTGTGTTCTAAGTAATGGTGTTGCTTGCGGATGTGTTGTAAAGCTGCTGAAGACGTGGTCTCACCCTAACAGAAGCGGAGAGGGTGAAGTAGGAGGAATTAGATATTGCTGTTGATTGCTTTGTCAACACTAATTTCCTTCCTTTCTTTGATTGTTTTTCTCACCTTGAATAACAATCTGCATGGTTTGGCTTTCTTTTCCAAGCCTCCAGATCTGCAGACAGTCTCTTGATTACCGATTGTGTATGTGTCAGTGTTTGTCTCTTTGTATACAGTCTGTGCAAACATGGATTTGTTTTCTGTGTGAAAAGCCCACATTGGACCTCTGGAGGTCATGACGATCCATAGTCCACGGTGTAATTTGCTATGAAAGAGGTGTAATTTTTATTTGGCAGCCCTTCACATCCAACCCATTTTTTAAAAAAATGTGCCGTGGAGAAGTAAATTGTTACTTTAAAATGGTATGTTTCATCTCCCTCGTATTTTTGAATCAATAATCCGACTTGACAAGACAATAGCTGGCAAAACACAAGACATCGATGATTCATTTTTTCTTTGGAGCTGCTGCGTTTTTTAAGATTTTTGAAAGAACAGTTTGTTTTTTTTAAAGGATATTCTCTGTTGTGTAGGAGTGTGTGCACCTGCAGCTCCATTTGTCAGTTTGCCACTCTGGGTACTTATGTGAATACGGGTGGTGGCGTCGTGCATTTGCAACAGGAGTCACACACACACACACACACACACACACACACACACACACACACACACACACACACACACAAAAATACACACAGTGAATGTATTCCAGCTCTGTTTTCAGGCTTTTCAAAGGGATGAATCAGGCTTCTCCCGGAGGATTGTGTGCGGAGGTGAAAGCCAGCTGAACTGAGCTGTGGGGACGCGGGGACAAAGACCTGATGGATTAGGGCTGCAGTGTTCACTTCTGAGCCCGTGTCTGATAAACAAAGTCAACATGGGCTGTGTGGCTGCCGGGGCTGCAGTTACTGCTGATTGGCTCTAAACACAGTAAGAGAGCGGTACAGTGTTTGCCCCCTTGCTGTGTTTGTGTAGGATTGGGTGAACAGGGATATGATGGAGGTGTAGGGACTCTGCAGAGCTGAAGATGTGATCCTTGTGCTTGAAGTAATAATGTGGTAGTGAAGTAAGGGGGCCAGAGAGAGTCTCAAGAGTAAGTGTGCTAGTGTGAAGTATTTGTCTCCTGGCCTCTTAGGAACACTAACAACCAGGAGTGGAGTTTGTAAATTTTACATTTTATACCCTTGATATGTACACCACAGCTTGTGATCGCAAGACGGGCCAGACTAGACTGGCAGCAGGCTCTATCTGCAGGCTTGCATGGGCATGACACGCCTCCTGAAATAACTTCAGATTAACGTACTTAGTTTGACCCGAGTAAAACTTTATTTATACAGCACCTTTCACAGACAGAAGTCACAAAGTGCTTCACATAAAAATCATACACATAACATAAAAATGTACATACAAGTTTTAAAAGACCAAAACAAAAGCAATTTAAAACAGCTATTCTCAACCTTGGGGTCGGGACCCCAATTGGGGTCGCGAGATGATTTCTGGGGGTCGCCAAATCATTTTGGAAGTCAGCTCTGTCTCCACTGTGTTAAAGTGTTCATGTGTTAATGTGTTTTAGTCTTTTTGGTCACTTCATTTCTTTTTTTTTTCATTTTGTGTGTTTTTTTGTCATTTTGTGTGTTTTTTTGATCACTTTGTGGTCAATTTGTGTCTTTTTTGGTCATTTTGTGTCTTTTTTTGTCATTTTGTGGTCAATTTTTGTCTTTTTTGGTCATTTTGTTTCTTTTTTGGGTGATCTAAACTGTGCGTGTGAGATTGTGTTCAGTGAGCGGGGGTCGCGGACAACATGCATGTTAAATTGGGGGTCGCGACTCAAAAAGGTTGAGAACTACTGATTTAAAGCTCCATCACCTCTGGTTCGAAAACGGGTGCGTGGAACCATGAGCAGATTCTGATCTGCAGACCTCAGAGCCCGAGTGGGGGTGTAGAGCTGTATCGGGTCGCATATGTAGGGTGGAGCCTGGCCTCTGAATGTTAAAACCAGAATTTTAAAATTGATTCTAGAAGAGACAGGGAGCCAATGTAAGGCTTTAAGAACAGGGGATATGTGAGACCACTTATGCGTGCGGGTCAGAATTCTCTCTGCAGAGTTCTGTACTAATTGCAGACGCGACAGCTCTTTTTTGTTAAGACATGAAAACAAACTCTTGCAGTAGTCTAGCCCAGCTATTCTCAACCTTGGGGTCGGGACCCCAATTGGGGTCGCGAGATGATTTCTGGGGGTCGCCAAATCATTTTGGAAGTCAGCTCTGTCTCCGCTGTGTTAAAGTGTTCATGTGTTTTTGGTCACTTAATGTAATTTTTTGGTCATTTTGTGTCTTTTTAGGCCATTTTGTGTCTTTTTTTGATCATTTTGTGTCTTTTTTAAATCATTTTGTGGTCAATTTGTGTCTTTTTTGGTCATTTTGTTTCCTTTTTTTGGTCATTTTGTTTCTTTTTTGGGTGATCTGAACTGTGCATGTGGGATTCTGTTCAGTGAGCGGGAGTCACGGACAACATGCAAGTTAAATTGGGGGTCGCGACTCAAAAAGGTTGAGAACTACTGGTCTAGCCGAGAAGACACAAATGCATGTATAATGATTTCTAAGTCATTATGCGACACCATTTTCCTGAGCTTGGAGATTTTTCTCAGTTGAAAAAAGCAATTTCTCGACAGCTGTTTGCAATGCTGCACTAAGGACATGTCTTTGTCAAATATGACGCCCAGATTTCTCAGGGTGGGTTTAGACCCGAACCATTTCTTTTCTTAAACATAACCAAGTAGTTTTGGCACCATCCACCTGTTGTAAGTCCTGCTACAGTAGGCGTCTCCAGGACAACAAGCACACACCCACACAGACTCAAAAGGTGAAAACAATGTCAGCCATAATAAATAAATAAAAGTAATAAAAGTGCAGTAACTATTATAACCGAACTATCAATGTTTAGGTTAGTTTATTCACATTGATACAAGTTTTATATTTCAGTTATATATCCTTTACTTATTGTTCACTTTTAATTTTAAGATCAAAGTAATAGATAAAAAAGTAATAAGTAATCTGCACATTTTTGCATATATTTTGCACTCTGCATATTCCTCACTTAATTTGCACTAAGTTGTATATAGTACATTGTATATTGTATATTGTTAAATGTCTTTTTCTTAGATTGTTATTTTTTATATTTATCTTAAATTTTGTGTGAAATTTGTGTGGTCGGCTGTAACAAAGAAGTTTCCCCGCTGTGAGATTAATAAAGTCAATCTAATCTAGATAAACACTTTAATACCCGATAAAACTTTAATCTTTTCTCAATTACTCTTGGCCATTTATATAAAATTGTTCATCCAATACATTTTATATTAACATTAAGGTATCTATAATCCATTTGAATAAATCTAGCTAAAAGTCATGTTGTGTCAAAGACTAATTCAAAACTTTTCTTAATTTTCCATTTTACTTTTCTCCTAATATTTAAGCTATCCAAGAATACCAAAGATAATGCAATATGTACAATAGTTAAAGACACGCTACATTATGATAAAAAGTATATACCATACAGTTAAACAATAGTTAAACCTATATAATATATTTAGTTGATATACAGTATATATATATATATATATATATATATATATATATACAGTCATGGGAAAATTATTGAACCACCATTTTTCTTCAATGTCTTGTTCATTTGATGTCTGGTACAAGTAAAGGTACATTTGTTTGGACAAATATAACGCTAACAACAAAAACAGCATTAGTGCTGACATTGTTGGTTCACAATAAGAAATTTCTTCATATTCCACTGATAATATGATTGGCACTCTGTTTGATTGTGGTACTGCATTCCATTCATGTGATGCTATGTTATCACTTGTATTTAAAAATAAATAAAGAAAATACTTAAGTACTTCAAAATCTCTCCACATACTTCTTGTAACTGCAGAAGTACCTTCTTGGATACAAGTACCCCTGTTTGTAACTGTATATAATATGGACTCCAATGTGTGCACTCATGTTGTGAAGAGATGGGGCCTACAACACATCTATTAATGGTTTTCATATAACAGAAGAAATATAGAAACATCCAGATACAGACAACCAGCAGGCTTACACAGTTGCCAAGTGTTTTGCAGATCAGTATGAGTCAGTGCTCAACTGATTTGATAAGAATGCACGACTCAACATTTGCTACAGTGATGTATGAGCAATCTCAGTGTCCATATATAACTGTAGTAAACTTAAAATAGGTAGCAGCAGGGTGGCCGGGTGCTCCTGCTGTTTGCAGCTATGGATACTATCTCAATTTTATTTCTTCATTTATTATTTATAAGCTTTTTTCTTTTGCCTTTTTTAGTTTGGCCTCATTTTCTAGCAGATCTGACAGTTTTTGGAAAGCTGCAACTCCCTGATAGCTGGTGATTTGTATGTTAAGGAATATTAAGAATACATGGTGTCCCGGGACGCCATAACAGCTGTGTTTTTGTCAGTAGTAATTCTTCAACAGCGTGACTCTACTCACCCAAAATAAGAAGCTGAAGAAGAAGAGAAAATATCTGATCCAGGGGTTGACGAAGGAGAACGTCTCGGCTCTGTTCAGATTCTGTTTCCTGTCCATCGTTTGTTGGTGTTTTTACGCTTAGGCAGAGCTACAGTTTTGCTTCAAAACAGCCCTCAGACCGAGCCCCACCCTGCAGATACTCAGCCGCCATGTGAGTCTGTCAGGAGGGGGGTGGTTTGCTGGCTGTGGGGGTGTCAGGCTGGCTTAAAAAAGGGGGCACATGAGGCTGTGACGCAGCCCCGCCATGCTGGTAGGGCCTAGAACTGTCTATGTAGACAGGCAGGTCAGATTACACAAAAAATATCTCTGGCTGACTGCAGCTGAATGGCTTACAAGCTTTGGAGTATTGTCAGCCTGCTGCTAGATGTAGACCTTCTTTCACCTCTGTGCACTCTCTGCCTGACTGTCTTCCTCTGTTACTTCAAAGTTCCTAGATGCTGTGTAATAGGCCTACTGTACAAGCATATTGCCCACAATTCAATATTAATGTTTATTGCTTCTGAGGGCTTGTGTTCCAGTTTACAAGTACCAGCCTCAAAGACAGACGGTGTCCTGCAAAGACTAGAACATTTGATAATGACAAAGGCTGGAAAATTGCATTTTTGAGAGGAAGGACATCTAATGTAGTTAAATCAAGCAGTTTATTCTGATGTTTCCGCTGTTCTTGTCTGTTTGTGCCTGACAGTGACTCTGCTGCGTTTCAGCCAATATCACTCAAATGAATTAAGGGGCAGAGACGTCAGGCCACCTATTCTGTAATGAGATTGAGATGTAAAACTCATTTGATAATTGACTGGCAAAATGGATCATCTGTCAGACTGACACAGAGGCAGAGAGATTATCTGAGGACAGAGAACAGAAATAAAATATATCACACAACTATAAAGTTAATGCGAATGTATGAAGGATTCACTACTGGCTCTCTGCGAACTTCAGCTCATAACTCAAATGTAGTCTGAACTGTCCTTGGAAAAAGGAATACTGTATGTGAATACTTAATCACAAGGTTTTTTAAAATCATCAGTCAGTGTCTCCTGTGGAGTGACAGAAGGACACGAGGTCCCTCAGGTACCTCAGAACCTTGCCAGAGCTACATGAAGACTTAATGAGATTAATCTCTCTTTTTTAGACAGGATACAACTCTGTTTTTAGTCCCACGGACACCCAATTGGAGAGTTTAAAGAGTTATTAATCACACAGTATTTTACTTCACTTTTTGTATTGTTTAACGGAATAATTCAACTTCTGCATTTTGGGTTTCTTGACAGATTTAGATGACAGGATTGTTACCACTGTCATAGCCGTCGAGTTAATATGGAGCTAATGCTGTATTGAGGTTTCCTGGGAAAAACACAATGCCACATAATGCCTCCATAAAACCACAACGAGCTGTTTGAACACTAAAGTTTTAGTCCAGACTAACATAAGGAAATTCAATGTGTTAAATTAGACTGTCCTCACCCAGTGAATTGATTTATAGGGCGTCTGTGCACGACTCATGCTGTATTTACGTTTGTTGTTGTGGTGAACTCTAGTGGCTGTAGTTATTATGACGAGAACAAAAGAGCAAGTCAGGTAACATAATATAAAGTGTGACAAGCTCCATGGACTGAGGAGGTTAGGGTGGTTGGATCGGTCAAACAAACAGCACTTTTACTAAGGCTACGTTTACATGATGACGGTCTGAACAGAAGACGCAAAAGTGGCGTTGCGTCTTCACTTTTTATTCCTCATTTAGACGAGCATTTTCGGGAGGAAATCTGCTGCATACGGTGACGCAAAAGTGTGTGAAATTCGATTGTATGCATGCCATAAGAGCATCTTTGGGCATGCAGAAGTTTTCACGCCACACATTTTCATCAGCTACTCCTTCCACAAAGTTCTCCACCATCACTAGATCTCCCAGGTCTCCTCCAAAGCCGTCTGGCTCACCTCCGATGAATTGCTGCATCCAAAATGTGAGAGAGGTAATTACAGATCCTTCTCTGTTCACTAATACTATCTGTACATATCCTGTACATTTGGTGGAAAGACTCCTGTAAGTTTATTAGAGCTGCCAGAGCAGCTTGAAGGTCCGACGCATGGAAATAATCCCACGTTAGTTTATTTCCCTGTACTGGAGCATGTATGTGACGTAAACACATACGTGACGTGAGCAGATCAGATCAGAGTTTTGTGTCTTGTCAGTGTAGACGACACGCTACGGAGGAGAGGATTTAACTTTTCCACTTTGGAGGGTGGTTTCAGATTTTTGCGTCTTTAAGCCCCCAAAACGCCATCACCGTCTAAACTAAAGGCACTTCACATAAAATATTTTGTCGTTTTCACCCGCAAGCGTCCTCGTGTAAACGGGGCCTAAGAAGGAATGTTCATGTCCTGTTTGAAATAGAAAGTAAAGTTCAATGTTGCCAACTTGACAACTATCTCAGTGACTTTTCAGACCGTCTTGGTGACTTTACTTATAAAACTTGACTATCAACTAATTTGGCAACTATCAGGAGAAAAAGACAAGAAATATATTATACTATTAAACAGTCCACTCTTCTTGCACCATGCACTAGCATAGTGCACGTGCACTAGCATAGTGCATGGTGTTAGGCTACCACAGGAGTTGCAAAATGTGCTGTGATGATGTCACCAATATGCAAACAAGTGTATGATGTTAAGAGACATTTGGAGATAATGCTAGCTACTCTCAGTGGAAATATTTGGCAGCACTGGTTGAGCTATTTTTACCCAACCCTGTGCTACATGGTGACATCATCATCACATGATTTCACATAATGTAATGACACCATAACATCTTTTCTGAACCTAACCAAGTAGTTTTGTTGCCTAAACATAACCAAGAATTTCTGTTTATGTGTGTTCACAATGTTAATCATGTGACCACTAAACTGCAACTGTTTCACAAGTATGTTTCCTGTGAATTAGTGAACTTGGGGATATTATTTTCAATAGAGCCAGGCTAGCCATTTACAGTTTTTGTGCTAAGCTAACCGCCTGCTGATTGTACCTTCAAATTTGTCAATTTGTCTTCTCATATAACATATATACAAGAAAGTGGATAACTGCATTTCCCAAATTTCCAAATCATGTCTGTAAATGCTAATGCTAAATATTAAATAATATTTGCCTAAGCAAATTTCCCAAAATGTCAAACTATTCTGACATACAACAAAACAGACACAGTCTTCCCCTTAGATCTGAAAGACTATTTTCCCTGAGTTAGGTCTACATTTATACAAACTAAACTAAAAATCAAGTGTACATCAGACAGGACACTGAATAACATCTTTTCAGCTAACTAAAGTTTTTAAAAAAGAACAAACAGTATGAAGCTACAGTAAGCCGGGAGCAGCATTAGTCATGCTGTTTCTGCATGCAAAGTCATGTCAAAACATCATGACAAAGACCAAAAAAGCCTCGCTGCCATGTAGTTAAAAGGATAGCGGATTTACTCTGGGAAACACAGACAGATTGAGAACAGATAGCAGCAGAAACAACCTGCAGAGATCAGCTCCACTGCAGGTTAACAAGCTGAATAATGCTGTGTAGGGACAAACTAAACGGTCTCATCAAAATAAAAGCTTTCCCAATTCAGGATAATGTAATGAGCTCTGCTGAGGATGAGGATGAAAAAAAAGTGAAATGCTGTAACAACAATTAGGGCAAAAAGTATGGTTGATTCTGTTTACTTTATTTCAGTACATGTTACTCATACAAAATAATCTGTACAAAGGCTAAAATAGGTCATATTTTTGCATAGAAGGAACAGTGATGTAAAACAAAAAGCCAGGATGGAATGGCACAATAAACTCCACTCACTATCACACATGGGCCTGATAACAATTAGGTTAAAAAAAGGGATAAAGCTTCATACAAAAATACTTTGCTGCTTGCCCCATGCTGTAGAAACGAGAGACAAATTGGCGTTGGTCTCCCACTTTCATCATCTCCCTTTTTTGTTCTTTTACAAAAAACCCCTCTGCTCGACTGGCTGACTATTAGCTCCTTTCTGCATCTTTAGGACAACAGTCCCTCAGGTTTTTATTATGCTTTTAAAAAAAAGGAGGCCATTTTAAGGCGGCAATGTCAGTCTCTTTCATATAATACACCATGGGATCTGCTGTGACACCGCTTCACTTTGCTTTTCATGCCAATTCTCCCTAAAATTTCAGCATCAAACACTGTGTAAATGCTGCATATATAGTTGACAGTGACATAAAAAGGGAATTCATCAGGAGCATCAAGTCATTAAACATGAAAGGCAATGAGCGTACGGTATCGAGGGATTTTGTGACACTCTTTCCTTTATTTAAAAAATAGTTGATTTAGAGAATAAAGAGAAGGTAGTGCACCACCTAGTATAGATATTCAGAGTGCTTTCACATGTAGCAGAAAACTCCACAGGACAAGGCTGGCAGGTATCAGATAGTGCCACCCAGCAGAACACAACATCAAACACACCATTTCTAGAGCATACATTTCCACTGCTCAGATATTCAGCTGTAGCACGGGGGCAGGATTAGGAGATTACAGAAATAATGTGTCGAAGGTGGCAAAAAAATATAAAATAAAAAAAAAATAGCTTCATCACAGCAGACAAAACCCAATTACTGCTTGTGCATTCTTCCTTTGCCAGCTCTGTGGCTTACTGGGAGTGCTTCCATGGATAAGAGCGAATACTTTTAACTCCTTCCAAACAATAATAATTAAAAAAAAAAACAGAAAAACTGTGTTTTACTACAAGATGCAAATAAAAAATTAAAACCATACTGACAAAAACACAAATTTACATCAAATCCTGCACTTCACAGAGGCAGAAAAACATCAAACGTGAAAGAATGGATAACATATGGGTGGAAGATATCAGAGCCCGACCGATATTATATATTAGTCAGACGATTTTATCCACCGATATTGGCCTATCAGAGATATATCGGTATCGGCATAAATGTTGTTTGATGAGTGCCGATATGATTTTTAAAATATATTTTTTTAAAGAATATAATGCAGGTAATTTAAAAAAGGTGTCATCATATCGTTATCTAGTGTGCTCTGTCTTTCAACCCCTTGGCAAACAGCATGTCAATCTTATAGTTTCAATCAAAACGGGGGACAAGAGCTTAAAGTCACTGCAGCAAAATACAGCTGGCGTCAAGGAAATTCAGCATTTTGGGACACAAGACACCAAACTTAACAAGCTACTTGTTTATATACTATATCGGCAGAATTTTTACAATCAGTATCGGCCCCAAAAATTTGGTATCGGTCGGGCTCTGGAAGATATGTCTGCATATTAGCGCAAAAGAGCATGGGTTGTTAGGTCATTCACAATGGCTATTAAACTGTCAATGTAAATGTGATTACAAGTGGCAGAGTTAAAGTATAACAGTAAGTTACATCAGTTGTGAAATTAGCATATTTACATCCCGGGCTAACGCACAGGCCTGATATACTGTAGTGACATGAGCTCTGTGTTGTACAGTGCCATCTAATAGATCATGCTCTAGAAATACATAATGGGTCTTACACTGGCAGTTTTAAAAAGACATACTGCAGATTAAACCAGCAGGTCCTAATTTAATTAAACTTAATACAGAGAAGCACGGCGACAAGCGTGCAGGCTTCACCCGATGCCATGTGCCAAATTTTCCCTCTTTATCAATTCTGACTTAATTGCTTGAACTGCCTGTAGCAATGTTAAGACAGAAAGGCGTTTTTGCACCTTGTAGATGAACATTGCAGAGACTAATCCTCTGTGAAACAAATGCTTAATGGTGTCATGTTGCGACAATGAGGGTCTGTCATGAATGACAAAAAAGAAAAAAAATTAAAAGCCATTTAAAACAGCCTACATCAAGAAAAAAAAACAGCATATCGTATAAAAACAAACATTAAAACAGCAACAACCAATATACAAAAATAACATCATTAAACAGCTTTTGTTAAAACGCCATTCATCCCTGCATTCCAAAAAAACATGAAGAAACATTTCCTCTGACAAAACCATGAAATCTAGGTGACAGTGGCGGAGCTGAACGGGAGTTCACACAGAGGAGAACGTGTCAGAATGTCAGCACAGTCAGATCAGTCGGGGGCAAAGAGTTGGGGAGTTTACTGGCTCCGTCTCTGAAGTATGACGTCAGATTTGGGGACTGGTTTTGTTTTATTTCTGATAGTCTCCCATTTTTTCAGTGACATATGCCTTTAAACGCTTTTCCACCCAATGCAAGACGAAGCACCACAACAAAATATTTATCTTGGGTTTCTTCTGAACCTCTTGCCTGCAGTAACGTTTACAATGCAGTCTGATTTACAGAACCAGTTACAGCTATTTCTTCTATAACCCCTCCCGGGTGCACGGTATACCTCACAGCTGCTTCCAGGCGTCTAAAGAGCACAGCTGTATTTCCACAGTGTCAGCGCTGCCAGCTACTGTATATGTAGCGCCGGGTGTCTGCTGCAGAGCAGGGCAGTAAATAAGGGATGTGTAGAGAGTTTGTGGAGGCAGCCAAGCAGAGGAGATGTGGCCACTCGTGCCTGCGCTGTACATCAACAGCTGTCATGTTCCCCCCGTGGACACAACAAGAAGAGTTGGAGCATATGGGGGCAGGCAGTGAATCACAGCCAGCAGGGTCGCTGCACATCACAACCCAAATCTGTTGCTCCCTGCTGCACAAACCCCTTCCTAAAACTGTGTCTCTCAGATTAAATCATTATCAAACCAATTAAAATTAAAGTTAAGAATGACTTCAGGTGATAATCGGAGGCATGTCTGAGAATGTCTAGTCACTGAATGTTGGTGGGAAATGATGTGCCCATGTTACAGCGGTGCACAGTCTACGGTGCACAGAGTTCCAAGGCTTCATCCAAGCTCTCCTACCTTGGAGACATTTTATAACACAGCCACTTCTGGTCCCAATGATTTCTCTATTCAGTTTTCAACAGCAGCAAACACATGGTCACCTGTTTTCTCCTCATAATTCCACTTTATTACAACTTGGTTTTTGGCCACCATCTCTAACAATAATAGCACTGTTTTTTGCCGCGATTTGGGAATGTGGCTTTTAAGAAGAAGTCTGATGAGGCCAGAAACACATAGCCTGGTATTAAGCCTCTTGAATTGCTGTCCACATGCCCACATCGTTTTTTGACCTCTTGGAAAAACTCAATGACGGCTCTTTTTTGATTGTTGGAGGAACAAACAAGACAATCTTCCTGTTTCACAGCCAGAAAAATAGGTTCTGGCTGTATGAAATCACTCCCCTTATGCTTTTAGAGCACTGTTTTTTATTTTTTACTGATTCCAGTTTCTAAATTCTGAGTGTGAAATTTCTGCACCACATAGTGCCCTCCAAAATTCACACAATGGATGGGTCTAATCAGCCAGGGTAATTAAAAACACCTGTGTGGGTGTGCAAGGCTTTTGAATTAACTTTTTTTATGAGACCATTTTGAAACATGCCAACATCTCCTCGTTATTGTGTTTGTGTCGAAATGATGCATCAGTGATGCAAGTTACTGTTGGCGGAAGGGAAAATAACACCCCATCCTCCCATACAGAAATAATGGAGATAATATGAACATGATAGGTGCGCTTCCTTTGCATAAATGATTAAGGACATGAAGCATGTGACTTCAATGCCCACTAGTTTAGTTTCTTTTGATGTTTATCTGATGTAACCTTCCTCACATTAATACATGAAATAAAAAGACGTCTCATGATTACACTGAGTCTTCTACATTGTTTTTCACCATTTGAAATTCAACTGGAGGTCTTTTAATTACATCATCCGTCTGCTGCAGCGGTGCATTGGTTTCCAGACACGAGAATTGGCGCCACCTACTGCCGATCTCTATTTACCAACTCCAAATAATCGCATTACTGTAGTGATTAGAAACAAACATTTATTTGCATTATCTTTTGCCGATTTTCTTTAAATTTGGTCAAACTTTGCGATACATTTGTATGGCTCATATCATGAAGTATTGAAATGAAGCATCATACCTTTGGCTTTCCTGCTCACAGACATTCTGACTTGTCATCGTAGGAAAAAGCATCATCGATACGCTATTCTATTGGAGTATGCCAGTGGGAGTGACAGTGAGCAAACGTGCGTCACCAGGAACCTGAAATCAAAGCAGCTAAATCAATTTCAGCCGCCAGTAATTTCATTATTTACACTTGTGCTTTTCCTACTGTGACAGGTCAAAATGTCCTCTGTGTAAAAAGGCCAGCTCAGTCTGATTATCAGCTTGAGGAACATGAGCAGACAAGGCGATCATATGGGTTTTCAACAAAATGAATCAAACTTATTTTGAAAGAGAAAAAAAAAAGGTGACCAGTGAAATCATAACTGTGAAAACATCATCATCAGTTTACAAAGTGACTTGACCTGTTGTACTTGCCGTAGATGTGCGGTCAGGTTGTTTGTGCATTGGGAGATTATTGCTGAGCACTCACTTTGTTCTCTAAATAAAATTGCTGCTAATCTGGTTAAACTATTCTCAACCTGTCTGAGCGTCTGACTGCTTGTTTCTTGCCCCTGATGTTTTATTGCCATTGTTTACTTTGGTGGTTACACTGTTTTCATTATTGATGACAACCAGCCATAACTCTGACGCCTTAAATTGAAATGATCCTTTAACAATAAACTACTCTTACACCGCCACCTCTGACAATCTCACGGCGGTTCTGAAGCCACACTGGAGGCCATTTTCTTTAACTAGCCACAGCAGATGTAGAGAATTTTCAGTCTTAGGGATGCGGGCTGATGCTCAGGCCTCCTGCAGCGAATCAGCAGCGGACAGACATAAACAGGCTTGTCCTATAGGGCATGTTGCCATACCTATCTGTCTCAGCTTTGATCCTCCTACACTCCCACCACCCCCTTCGGAAGGAAGCTTTCGAAAAATAAGAGAAATTTCAAACCAAAATGTGTATTATGAGCAGGAATGTCAGCAGAGCTGCACGTATGAAGCACAAAGCTCATTGCTTTCTGACATGTGGGAAGAAAATTGGGGTGGAAAAAGAACAATGGCGGCTGGCGGGTGTTGACAGCTAGAGAGAGGAAGAGTGAGGAGGGCAGAGCAAATGGATGAGATCTCAAGAATATAGAAGAGAAAGTCTCTTGCCGCCTCCGCTAACACAATTGATGGGAGCAGGGAGACAACATGTCTGCACTGTTTTTGCCCCTCATGCCCTTGCTTTGCTCCATGTTTCTTTGTGCTTTTCTTTTTTTTTCCCCCTCTGCAGCTTGGACAGTGCGATAAAACACACGAACCCACACACACAAACATCCTGTATTCTCAAAGGAGAAACTACATCACCCAGATCTCTTCACTTGACAGTCCTGGTGGAGCCCTAATAAACAGCCATTTTACACCATTTGTATCGTCTCACAGGGAATGGGAATACTGCTGCTGTGTGGCAGTATAAAGTGTGTGTGTGTGTGTTCACAGGCAGATTTGTGCATAACAATTTATTATTCAGAGGACACCGCAGAATTTGGTGTAAAGTAAACCCACTGATGATTTCTCACGCTAACATGACATTCCTCCATCAGGCTTGCTTTACCCAATCTCTATAGCCAAATGAAAAAAACAAAGAATTATGGATTACATTAAACACCATCCCCACGGGTCGGTGCCCCTGCAGCAGCGTCAAATCCAACCCCACAAACACACACACGTCTGCAAACTCATTGCACTGATCTGTTCAATGACATACAAAAAAACAACAAAAAAACAACAAGAAAAATGAAGACATTTTGACGACAAAGGTAAATCAGTAAAGTAGAAAACTAGCATGCCATGTTGGAACTTTTCATTTACAAGTGAAAAGGGGGCTTGTCTTTAATCAACATGAGGAAAAAGAAACTCCACGAGAAGTGGAGGGTATTATCAGTTTTTATATGTTCTCTTCACCTCGGAGCGGGGAGTGTGGGCATTAGTAAAGTCTTCATTGTCTCAAAGTCCGTCCTTCCTTCCAGCAAATTGTTAGTCCAAGCGAAAAAGACAATAAAATAAAATAGAAATGTACTCAAGAGGAGTGACAACCAATGGGATTCTCTTCCTTGCCAAAAGTAGGTGTCCCTTCTCTTCCAGTTGTGTTACTCTTTGGCAAAATGAATGGTGAGCGGGGAGAGCAGAACAGAGCGGGGACACAGCTGGAATCTGTACAGAAGGTCAGGGAAGGGTGTGGGGCAGGAGAGGGGGGCGAAGAATGCTCTAAAGAGGTTGTAAAGTGAGGGGGGGGGAGCAGGGGTGTTTAATTCAGAGTCTTATCCCATCAGGCAGTGGGGCTCCTCTCCATTGGATGCCTCCCCTCGAGGCTAAGCATCGTACTTCTTCCCCGTTCTGTGGATGTGGTGGAACAGCGTCATGGAGAATGCCATGCCCAGGAGCTGTGGAGGAGAAGGAAATAGTGAATTTGCGTCTGCATGTAAAGTGTGTGTTTATGTATGATATATATATGAGTGTGTGTGGCCTTTTTGATGTTGGAGCCCTTGGCTGCAATGATGCACTGTAAATGTTGCAGTGAAGCACGAACACGTGTTTGTTCACTCAGTTTTTCTCAGACGCCCTTCAAACGAGAGCTCCACAATCTTTGTGATGGAAAAAAATGTACAGCGTGCACAAGCATTAAGTCAATGAAGTAAATTGAGATGCCACTGAATCAAAGTAGCCAGCTATCTCTTTGAAGTTTCCATTACCCCTGATACTTCTACATCAAACACAGTCGCAAGGCTGATCCTAAAACCATTATCTGGTAAAGTTCGTATGGCAGCAAAACAGCAAAGTACTATGGTGCATAGTCTTTACTAAAAAGGCAACGTGGACTTCCTGCAAACAGCCTCCACTGGGGATTCCTGCAGGGTGTGATTAGCCCGGGAAAGCTGCTGATTCTCTGCCTTTAGTTTCAGTCAAAGCCTAATTCGTAGGGCCGCTTTAGAGAAAATGCTACCTTAAGCTGCTGTCAATCAAAACATGAAGTGCCATTCAAGGTAAACATGGAGCTAAGAGGGGAGTTAGGACCAATGAAAAAACCAACCCAATTATTTACATGTGGCTCATCTGAGCAACTCTGACATTCACACAGTGATTGTGCTGTCTGCATCATTCAGCCTGAGTGAGACGCCATGACAGTCGCTCCTACAGGACTCTTCAAAGCGCCATCATCCGTCTCCACTTAAGAATATATAAATACTGCTGAGATTTATGAAACCATTCTGGATGAAGTTATACATATAGGCTTTTGCTAAAGTCTGTCATATACTGTATGCTGCCAGTCTAAATAATTCATAAGCCAGTTCACTGTGCCCCTGGCTATTATGTAACATTGCAGACTTGTGGGGCATCAGCTTCTCTAATGTGGCTCACCTCCATCATGTCCCCCAACTTGCCTTTGAGTCTGCTAATCTGACAGCTCAAGGTCTGTTCTTCGACTGTGTTTGTGTGTGTGCTTCAGATCATTAAAATTAATGTCAGCCCAGTTGAAGTTGTGAGGTTTAATTCTTCATGAAGACTATCAGCCTCCAAACAGCGCCAATATTTATCACTGTTCTGCGTATGCATTCTGTGTGTGTTTGCAGAAGAATGAAGAGACAAGTGATAGATAGCGTCAGACAGAAAAAGGGGAGCATCGGCGAGTTGGAATAATACATGTGAGCATGGAAGAAGAGTGTGATCTTATCATGAATACATAGTGATCTGAAGTTCGACGATATATAACGCTGACTTTCTCACAGTTTGGCTCTGAACTTTAACAGAAGCTCAAGCACCATCTTCCCCTAAGGACTTTTGAAAAGTGAGGAATCTTTTAAAACTCAATACAGACTCCATAGCGAGGCCACCTTGCTCTGAATGAACCATGGCTTTATGGATCAGCAGACTGAAGAGCGAGGGCAGGGGAGATAAAGCACGAGTGCATGTTGAAAGCATGAGGAGTGAATGGAAGAGGGAGAATTCAGGCGATGATGCACTGCACAAGCACACATTTTAAGTGCATTCCAATTGCCCTGTACTCATCTGCATATTTCAAAAACCAGAATGGAAAATTGATAAAAATCATGTAAAGTAGAAAAAAGCTAATGAAAACAAAATGTAACAAAGATAAATGGGAACAGATTTGAATAATAAATCATGATGTACATGAAGCATGAGAGTCTATCAAGCGGACAAAAACATCAGATAATGTTCCTTACAATATGTTGAACAACAACAACACCACCCATAACGTCACATACGTTTGTTTGTCAAAATGAGCGTTACGCAGCTTGCAGTACAGCGGAGAACACTAAAAATACACACGTCATTATACATACATGTACCAACGAGTTCTCCAACATAAACGGCAGAAGAGTTTGTGTGTCAGTACCACAAATTATGGCACATAGACATGTGGCGCGGCGCGGCTTGTGGTACAACGGCGAGTTCTAAAAACTGCACAAAAAGACTGCAGTTTCTATGGATTTATGGTGTAAAACCACAGACCTAGGTTTAGGGCAAAAAAAACTTCTGGTTAGGCGGTATAAATATACGTAAATGAAGGAGTGACTGCCGCAATTTACGTGAAAAACCTAAGTTACATTCCCGATTTCCTGGGTGAAAGTTCGCCGCTTGTTTGACCCATCCAAGCATTACAGCGGACGATGAAATTCGTTAATATTGCTAATTTTTCGCTGCCTGTACACACAACCTATATTGACGGTTTTGACGGGAGAACAGGCTGCACGTACGGTTCACACAAAAAAGGCTGCAGTTTCATTGAATTTAGGCTACAAAAATATTTAGGGCAAAAAACTTCTGTATGAAGTGTAAAGTATGTAAATGCCGGAAGTGAAGTAGTTTCATGGTTGACGTGAGCCACGGAAGTTACGTAAAAAATGTGATTCACAAACCTTGAGCCACAAAAGTTTTGTAAAAATGTAAGTTACGTAAAAAGTCCTTTACTTTTGTTGTGCTGACCTCTGTTCAGTGATTCATCCAGTTGTTACCACCTAGTGGACAATTTTAGTAGTGTTAAGTTTCTTAAGTTTAATTTTCCTTACACTTTTAAGCCATGTGTTTTCAGTTGGATAAGAAGCAGAGCTATAGTGTGCATGCAAACAGTATTCCCTTACGTTTAAGCCTTGGAGTTGATTTTTCCGTAAGTATACAAAATATTTGTTCTTTTTCTGCTGCTGGTCATATGTTAAACTTTTAGATATGTTGTTAGAAGTCTGGAGAGTTAAAAAGTGATTGTTTCGTTTGTCACAATAAGAAAGTAGCATTTGGTAGCTGTACATGTTTAAATTGTTGTTGTGTTTGTTTATGCTATGCAATGTACACAGAAAAGTGATGTATTTGTTTGTATTGTATGTTTCAGTTTTACAAGAAACTTCAGTAAAGCCACACCTTTTGAAGTACAAAGTTTATTGGAGTGTTTGTTCGCTATCTGTCTAGCATTGCTCAGATACGCAATTGTGAGGACAGAATATTTGTTTTGAACCCTGTTCTCCTGGGTGAAAGACCGTCTTGTTTGACCTATCTCCCACCACGAGTGTGATATCTAAAATGTAAATGTGAGTCGTATTTTGCTGCATGCACAAACTTGTACACTTTACATTGACGTTTTTGAGGGGAGACCAGTCTCGAAACAAACATAAAAGGCCATGTTTCACTCATTTTATTGTAAGGTTTGACCATATCATGTGCTTTTTCTGCACTGGTTTAATGGCATCTCATCTAGGGAAAAACTACAAGCTGTTTAGCTTGATGTGGCCAACTTCTAATATTTGTATAACAATAGAGGACGGAAAAAGCAGCAACTTCTGGGCCTGTAAAGTGAGCCAGTACGGAAGTGCCTACATTCATTCTCAAGGCCAACAGGGGAGGGAAAAGAGACTGGAGGAAGATTGAATAATAGTCCCTGATGAGACACAGTCTGAGCTGAAACAGTGCTGCTACATTGCTACTAAGCTACAGCTAACACCTATACAGTGGGTATTTTGGTTGTCTGGAGTGAATAAGCACAAACTGCAAAAGACTCCAGGAGTCGACTTTGTGCAAACGTGAGGGAAAAATACACTTTGCTTTGTTCAGTCTGCAGACACTTTCAGGACACAACCTAAGTAAGTGGGAAATGTACTGCAGTGACAGTGAGACAAAGAGAGGCAGGTGTAAAGCAGAACTGAGAACGAAAAGAGAAATGGTATCTTAGGAGGAATATCTATCACGCTTCCCTACTGTGCCTTTAATCTGCGACTCGATACCTGTTCTTCCATATTCAGTATCTCTGCTTTCCTGTCTTCTAATGGCTCCTTATACATGACTACAGACTGCTTGGCACAAAGCCAGGTGGCTTTGATTCTCCCAGACAGGATCAGGGTGCAGAAGGCAGCGACTTCAACATTTCTAGATGTGTGGGTGCGTAGAACGCCCACTAAGCACAGGCCTCATAAGGTTCTCAGTGGAAGATGGTGGCACAAAGGCCACCGGATTCCCCTTTTTAAAAAATATGTTGCCAGACACAAACAAATGCACCCAGACACAAAGGCAAAAAAAGAAGAAACAGGAGGAAAACAAATGGGTAAGGGAAGAACAATTTATCACAAAGCCTCCTACCTGCACTACCAAGATGACCATGCCGATGGTTCCCAGCAGGTGCTTGTTGTCATCCAGCCATTCCTCCACTTTCTCAAAGCAACCCTGAAATGGAAAGGAAAGCTTGTAAACATGTCGCTAAAAAAAATGTGCATTTTCAACATGGCAGAAGAAGCATGTCATGTCAGTTGCAGCTTGTTTGATCACCTAGAAAAACCCAAGCATCCAGTTCAAGTGCACCTCTTACATATGAGATGTGCCCTCGGATGAACGAGCGACCAGGTGAGGTGTTAAAACAAGTGAATTACCCATGAGCGATGACTTTTATATGCAGACTTATGGGCCATATGGACAGACGTGCGCACTAACTCTTAAATGTATTCCCACCTGGGTTCATTCACAGGTCAGAGAAGGTGGGCTGAGGGACTTAATGGTGGTTTCAGCTGCAAAGTGGTGCCCCTTCACTAGTGTGGGTGCTGAGGCAGCATGTAAGTAAGTCCATATAGTGTGTGGCCGTCTCCTTTGGGCAGGATTACACACAAGCTTTTAGTGCTGCTTTCTCCCAATGGGCCAGCTCAATGTCTGCCTATTCTCATTTTGGCAATTATATTACAGCTTTTAATCCCTTACTCTG